>NC_045795.1:61141414-61411688 GCF_009873245.2 Balaenoptera musculus | reverse complement strand
GGAACGGGAAGGGTGAAGTCGGAGGTTGGGATTAACAGAAAGACACTAATGTATCAAAAAGAATTCATCAACGACGACACACCTGATAGCACAAGGAACGCTACTCAATATTCTTCAATAACCTACCAGAGAAAAGAATCCAAAATACTACAGGTACAGCTACATTCATAACTTCATCACCTTGCTGTAGAACTCAAACACAACACTGTATATAAACTATGTTGAAATAGGAAATCAAGACTAAATTATAAAACAAGAAAAAAGCAAGAAATGCCTACTCTATTACCCTCAGGCCTCTGTGACGTGGGCTGATGTCACAACCCTAGAGCCTCAGCAGGCCTGGGTCCCAAGGCTGGAGTAGGCTGTTGCTGAGGGAGACAGGAAGGAGGACGTGCCACCAGATCACCGGCCCCTTGAACCTCTATTGGCCATTCTCCTCTGCATGGTACCACAACCTCCCGATCCAAGACAGACCTCTTACAGGTAAGCAAAGCCTAGTGTACCCAAATGATGGTAGAACCGCTGGGAGAGAGGAGCTGTGAAAGGACACCGGATATCCACAGCTCAAGCTAGTGGGCTATCCACATCCAGCCTCCTTCCTTAGAATCGCCCCACCTACAAACCATAGCACCTTCCGAATAGCACATTTTCAAGGCTTGGGATTTGCCTGGGGACTGGCGGTGCAGTGTAAGGGGGACGAGGTAAAGATACACAAGCCCTGCGGTGTGTGTTCATCCACGTTCGACTCCAATTTGCAACCCAACACCAAGACTCCCTCTAAGGTTGTGTTTGCCCAAGTTTACACAGAGGACATGAAGAAGTGCTGCCGCCTGGTGGCGCTTTCCCGTAACAACAACTTGAAAAAATGTGCTCAAGGGCACTTAACATTCACAAGGCCTGCGGGGCTGCAAACGACCCCTGCCCTCGAGAAATGTCCTTGGCTAATTAATCTGAAATGAACTCAAATCTGGCCCGACTCTCAGGCAGAAATGTTTCAAGAGCTCAGTGGTACTTACACGTATTTTTAAAAACAGCACATCAAATGAAAAAATGCTCAGGATCTGTCATGTTTAGAGAATGCAAAGAAATGTAGACGAGGTGTTCCCCAGCTGCAGTCCTCAAAAAGCCTAAAAAGAGTAAGTGCTCAAGAGGGCAGGCAATAAAGGGAACCCTACTATGCTGTTGGTGGGAGTGTAAATTGATAATAGCCAGTATGGAGATCAGTTAGCAAGTCCCTTACTAAACTAAAAACTGGAGCTACCACGAGATACGGAAACCGCACTCCAGTTCATATAACCAGAGAATACCATCATTGGAATAAAACACTTGCACCCCATCTGACGTTGTGGTACTCTTTACCATAGCCCAGACATGCAAACGACCGAAATGTCCAGCGAGAGGTGAATGGATAAAGATATTGTGTTACTTACATTCTGGCGACTATCACTCATCCAGAAAACAAAATGAACTTATGCTATTTGCATCAACACGGATGGAGCAGTAGATGATCTCACTAATTCTGGCAATTTAGGGACCGAAACACACATATCCCAGGACATCACTTATATGTGGAGTCTGAAAACGGATACAAAAGATGTAGAAACAAAGGACACACAGGTTCCCAAACGGAAAAAAGGAGTGTAGAGCTCCCAGAGGGTGAAATTGGGGATCGGGGAAGGATGAAGTCGGAGGTGGGGATTAAGAGAAACACACTAATGTATCAAAAAGTGTTCATCAACGACGACGCACCTGATAGCACAGGGAACGCTACTAAATATTCTTCAATAACCTAACAGGGAAAAGATTCTGAAACACTGCAGGTACAGCTACATGTCTAACTGCATCAAGTTGCTGTAGGACTCAAACAGACACAACATTGTATATAAACTCTGCTGAAATAGAAAATCAATATTAAATTATAAAACAAGAAAAAGGCAAGAAATGCCTACTCTAGTACCCTCAGGCCTCTGTGACGTGGGCTGATGTCACAACCGTAGAGCCTCAGCAGGCCTGGGTCCCAAGGCTGGGGTATGCTGGTGCTGAGGGAGACAGGAAGGAGCACGTGCCACCAGATCACGGGCCCCTTGGACCTCTATTGCCCATTCTCCTCTGCATGGTACTGCAAACTCCCGATCCAAGATAGCACTCTTACAGGTAAGCAAAGCCTAGTGTACCCAAATAATGCTAGACCCGCTGCGAGGGAAGAGGTGTGAAAGGACACCGGATCTCCACAGCTTCTGCTAGTGGGGTATCCACCTTCAGCCTCCTTACTTAGAGTCGCTTCACCTACAAACCAGAGCACCCTCCGAATAGCACATTTGCAAGGCTTGGGATTTGCCTGGGGTCTGGTGGTGCAGTGTAATGGGGAACAGGTAAAGATACACAAGCCCTGCGGTGTGTGTTCAGCCACGTTCGACTGCAATTTGCAACCCAGCACCAAGACTCCCTCTAAGGCGGTCTTTGCCCAAGTTAACACAGAGGACATGAAGAAGTGCTGCCGCCTGGTGGCGCTTTCCCATAACAACAACTTGAAAAACTGTGCTCAAGGGCACTTAACATTCACAAGGCCTGCGGGGCTGCAAGCGACCCCTGCCCTCGAGAAATGTCCTTGGCTAATTAATCTGAAATGAACTCAAATCTGGCCCGACTCTCAGGCAGAAATGTTTCAAGAGCTCAGTGGTAGTTACATGTATTTTTAAAAAGAGCACATCAAATGAAAAAATGCTCCGGGTCTGTCATGTTTAGAGAATGCAAAGAAATGTAGACGAGGTGTTCCCCGGCTGCAGTCCTCAAAAAGCCTAAAAAGAGTAAGTGCTCAAGAGGGCAGGCAATAAAGGGAACCCTACTATGCTGTGGGTGGGAGTGTAAATTGATAATAGCCAGTATGGAGATCAGTTAGCAAGTCCCTCACTAAACTAAAAACTGGAGCTACCACGAGATACGGAAACCGCACTCCAGTTCGTATAACCAGAGAATACCATCATTGGAATAAAACACTTGCACCCCAACGGACGTTGTTCTACTCTTTACCATAGCCCAGACACACAAACGACCGAAATGTCCAGCGAAAGATGAATGAATAAAGATGTTCTGCTACTTACATTTTGGCGACTATCACTCATCCAGAAAACAAAATGAACCCATGCTATTTGCAGCAACATGGATGGAGCAGTAGATGATCTCACTAATTCTGGTAACTTAGAGACCGAAAGACACATATCCCAGGACATCACTTATATGTGGAGTCTAAAAAGGGATACAAAGGATGCAGTACAGACATGAAACACAGGTTCACAAACGGAAAAAAGAAGTGTAGAGTTCCCAGAGGGGGAAATTGGGGAACGGGGAAGGATGAAGTCGGAGGTTGGGATTAACAGAAAGACACTAATGTATCAAAAAGAATTCATCAACGACGACACACCTGATAGCACAAGGAACGCTACTCAATATTCTTCAATAACCTACCAGAGAAAAGAATCCAAAATACTACAGGTACAGCTACATTCATAACTTCATCACCTTGCTGTAGAACTCAAACACAACACTGTATATAAACTATGTTGAAATAGGAAATCAAGACTAAATTATAAAACAAGAAAAAAGCAAGAAATGCCTACTCTATTACCCTCAGGCCTCTGTGACGTGGGCTGATGTCACAACCCTAGAGCCTCAGCAGGCCTGGGTCCCAAGGCTGGAGTAGGCTGTTGCTGAGGGAGACAGGAAGGAGGACGTGCCACCAGATCACCGGCCCCTTGAACCTCTATTGGCCATTCTCCTCTGCATGGTACCACAACCTCCCGATCCAAGACAGACCTCTTACAGGTAAGCAAAGCCTAGTGTACCCAAATGATGGTAGAACCGCTGGGAGAGAGGAGCTGTGAAAGGACACCGGATATCCACAGCTCAAGCTAGTGGGCTATCCACATCCAGCCTCCTTCCTTAGAATCGCCCCACCTACAAACCATAGCACCTTCCGAATAGCACATTTTCAAGGCTTGGGATTTGCCTGGGGACTGGCGGTGCAGTGTAAGGGGGACGAGGTAAAGATACACAAGCCCTGCGGTGTGTGTTCATCCACGTTCGACTCCAATTTGCAACCCAACACCAAGACTCCCTCTAAGGTTGTGTTTGCCCAAGTTTACACAGAGGACATGAAGAAGTGCTGCCGCCTTGTGGCGCTTTCCCGTAACAACAACTTGAAAAAATGTGCTCAAGGGCACTTAACATTCACAAGGCCTGCGGGGCTGCAAACGACCCCTGCCCTCGAGAAATGTCCTTGGCTAATTAATCTGAAATGAACTCAAATCTGGCCCGACTCTCAGGCAGAAATGTTTCAAGAGCTCAGTGGTACTTACACGTATTTTTAAAAACAGCACATCAAATGAAAAAATGCTCAGGATCTGTCATGTTTAGAGAATGCAAAGAAATGTAGACGAGGTGTTCCCCAGCTGCAGTCCTCAAAAAGCCTAAAAAGAGTAAGTGCTCAAGAGGGCAGGCAATAAAGGGAACCCTACTATGCTGTTGGTGGGAGTGTAAATTGATAATAGCCAGTATGGAGATCAGTTAGCAAGTCCCTTACTAAACTAAAAACTGGAGCTACCACGAGATACGGAAACCGCACTCCAGTTCATATAACCAGAGAATACCATCATTGGAATAAAACACTTGCACCCCATCTGACGTTGTGGTACTCTTTACCATAGCCCAGACATGCAAACGACCGAAATGTCCAGCGAGAGGTGAATGGATAAAGATATTGTGTTACTTACATTCTGGCGACTATCACTCATCCAGAAAACAAAATGAACTTATGCTATTTGCATCAACACGGATGGAGCAGTAGATGATCTCACTAATTCTGGCAATTTAGAGACCGAAACACACATATCCCAGGACATCACTTATATGTGGAGTCTGAAAACGGATACAAAAGATGTAGAAACAAAGGACACACAGGTTCCCAAACGGAAAAAAGGAGTGTAGAGCTCCCAGAGGGTGAAATTGGGGATCGGGGAAGGATGAAGTCGGAGGTTGGGATTAGCAGATACACACTAATGTATCAAAAAGAGTTCATCAACAACGACGCATCTGATAGCACAGGGAACGCTACTCAATATTCTTCAATAACCTAACAGGGAAAAGAATCCGAAATACTACAGGTACAGCTATATTTATAACTGCATCACGTTGCTGTAGAATTCAAACAGACACAAAATTGTATATAAACTATGCTGAAATAGAAAATCAATATTAAATTATAAAACAAGAAAAAGGCAAGAAATGGCTACTCTATTACCCTCAGGCCTCTGTGACGTGGGCTGATGTCACAACCCTAGAGCCTCAGCAGGCCTGGGTCCAAGGCTGGAGTACACTTGTGTTGAGGGAGACAGGAAGGAGCACGTGCCACCAGATCAGCGGCCCCTCGCACCTCTACTGCCCATTCTCCTCTGCATGGTACCACAATCTCTCCATCCAAGACGGCCCTCTTACAGGTAAGCAAAGCCTAGTGTACCCAAATAATGCTAGACCCGCTGCGAGGGAAGAGGTGTGAAAGGACACCGGATCTCCACAGCTTCTGCTAGTGGGGTATCCACCTTCAGCCTCCTTACTTAGAGTCGCTTCACCTACAAACCAGAGCACCCTCCGAATAGCACATTTGCAAGGCTTGGGATTTGCCTGGGGTCTGGTGGTGCAGTGTAATGGGGAACAGGTAAAGATACACAAGCCCTGCGGTGTGTGTTCAGCCACGTTCGACTGCAATTTGCAACCCAGCACCAAGACTCCCTCTAAGGCGGTCTTTGCCCAAGTTAACACAGAGGACATGAAGAAGTGCTGCCGCCTGGTGGCGCTTTCCCATAACAACAACTTGAAAAACTGTGCTCAAGGGCACTTAACATTCACAAGGCCTGCGGGGCTGCAAGCGACCCCTGCCCTCGAGAAATGTCCTTGGCTAATTAATCTGAAATGAACTCAAATCTGGCCCGACTCTCAGGCAGAAATGTTTCAAGAGCTCAGTGGTACTCACACGCCTTTTAAAAAACAGCACATCAAATGAAAAGATGTTCAGGGTCTATCATGATTAGAGAATGCAAAGAAACGTAGACGAGGTGTTCCCTCCCTGCAGTCATCAAAAACCTAAAAAGAGTAAGTGCTCAAGAGGGCAGGCAATAAAGGGGACCCTACTATGCTGTTGGTGGGAATGTAATTTGCTAACAGCCAGTATGGAGATCAGTAGGCAAGTTCCTTACTAAACTAAAAACTGGAGCTACCACGAGATATGGAAACCCTAGTCCAGTTTGTATAACCAGAGAATACCATCATTGGAAACAAGCACTTGTACGCCAATGGTTGTTGTGGTACTCTTTACCATTGCCAAGCCATGCAAACGACCAACTATCAAAAACAGAGAATCTTAAAAGCAGCAAGAGTAGAGAAGCTTATAACTTACAAGAGAACCTCATAAGATTATTATTTTGAAAAAATATTTATTTGTTCATTTGGTTGCACTGGGTCTTAGTTGTGGCAGGAGGGCTCCTAAGTTGTGGCACATGGGCTCCTTAGTTGTGGCATGCAAACTCTTAGTTGCAGCATGCATTTGGGATCTAGTTCCCTGATCATGGATGGAAGCTGGGCCTCCTGCACTGGGAGCATGGAGTCTTATCCAATGCGCCACCAGGGAAGTCCCTAGAACCTCATAAGATTAAAAGTTGATTTCTGAGCAGAAACCTCACAGGTCAGGAGAGTGTGGGATGATATATTCAAATTGCTCAAAAAACTCCCCCAAAACAAAAAAAAAACAAAAAACCTTGCCAATCAAGAATATCCTATTCATCATAATTGTCCTTCTTGAATGAAGAGATTAAAAACTCTTTTCAAAAAACAAAAGCTGGCCAGAGTGTCAGGAAAAGACTAAAGATTATATTGTAAGAAAAGAAAACAGAAGCCATGTTTGAAAGACCTGTAGTACAGGTATTTCATCAGTTTGTAAGACATGAGTCTGAAATAGTTAGCAGTTTGGTTCTCAAAAGATCTCTGAATCATGTGCAGCTACTTGGTCGAGTAGGTTAGGACCCTGTCATGAGACAGGAAGAAGGAAAAAACCCAGTCACGATATTTTCTCTAGCAGCAAATGAGATGTGGCAATCAGGGGAAAATGAAGCCTACCAAATGGGTGATGTTAGTCAAAAGACAACGTGGCACAGAATTTCAGTATTCTGACCAGGCCTCGGAGATGTGGCATATCAGTATATGAAAAAGGGGTCTTGAATTTACGTGGAAGGGAAAGTAGACTATGGTGAATATATGGATAAAAATAATGTGAGACAACAAGCAACAACAATTATAGCTGAAACATTATATTTCTGAGTGAACAAAGGAAAGAGAAGGCATAGAATGTACGATTCTTCTTTGGCCATTGTTTGGTCTCATTTCCAAATCATGATAGTCTTTATAGTTTTTAAGGACAAGAATTAAAATACTCTTTTGTGTAAAAAAAAACAAAACAAAAAACACAAAAGCTGAGGGAGTTCATCATCACTAGATCTGTCTTAGAACAAATTCTAAAAGAGTTCCTCAAGCTAAAATAAAAGGACACTAAATAGTACCATGAAAACATATGAGACTACACAATAGACTTGTAAATGTTAGTATATAGTTAAGGTAAGAATACCTTAATAGTGTGATATGGTGGTGTGTTAACCAGTTAACTTTAGTATATAAAGGTTAAAGGATGAGATTATTAAAATAACTGCAGCTATAATAACTTTAACGTATAAACAATATACAAAGAGCTAAATTGTAACACCATACACAAAAATTCATGGAGGGGAGTAAAAGAGTAGATTTTTTTTTTGTATGTGATGGAAGTTAAATTGTTATCAACATAAAATAGAGTGTTATATCTATAAGATGTTTCCCGTGAGCCTCATGGAACCACAAAGCAAAAACCTGTACTAGATTCAGAAAATACAAAGGGAAGGGAATATCACTACAGGATATCACTAATTCACAAAGAAAGGCAGCAGAAGAGGAAAAAAGGAACAAGAAACAAAAAAAATCCAGGAAACAACAAGATGGCATTGATAAGTCTTTACCTATCAATAATTACTGTAAACATAGATATATTAAATTCTCTAGTCAAAAGTCATAGGGTGGCTAGATAAAAATACAAGATCAAACTATATGCTGCCTATCAGAGGCTCACTTCAGTGTCAAAAACACAAACAGGCTCCAAGTGAAGCTTTAGAACAAGATATTGCACACATGTGGAAACCAAAGGAAAGCAGTGGTAGCTAGAGTTACACCAGACAAAATAGACTTTAAGCCAAAAGCTGCAACAAGAAAAAAATAAGGTCATTACATAATGATGATGTTTTCAATTCATCAAGAAGACAACAATCATAAATAAATATGCACTCAACAGTGGAGGACCTTAATGTGTTAAGCAAATACTAACAGATTTGAAGAGAGAAATAGACAATAGAAAAAAAGTGTCCAGATCTTTAATACCCAACATTCAACAATGAATAGATCATCCAGAAAGAAAACCAATAAGGGAGTACTGAACTTGAATTATACATTAGACCAAATGGACTTAGACAAAAAGAGAACAGCCCATCCACCAGCAGCAGAATACATATTCTTCTCAACTGCACATTGAACATTCTCCAGGACAGATCACGTGATGGATCACTGAACAAGTCTCAGTAAATTTAAGAAGACTGATATTATACTAAGTATCTTTTTTAGTGATTCAGTTATACATATATATACATTCTTTTTAAAATATTCTTTTCCACTATGGTTTATTATAGGATACTGAATATAGTTCTCTGTGCTATACAGTAGGACCTTGTTGTTTATCCATTCTATATACAAAATCTTATATCTGCTAACCCCAACCTCCCACTCCATCCCTTCTCCTAACCCCTCCCCGTTGGCAGCCACCAGTCAGTTCTCTATGTCCGTGATTCTGTTTCTGATTTACTTCACTTACATACTAAATATTGGGTTGGCCAAAAAGTGCCTTTGGTTTTTAAGTAAAAATAAAAGACACACCTTTCATTTTCACCACGAACTTCATTGAACAATGTATTCACCCTTTTGTTCCACTACCTTCTGCCATTTTTCAGGCAACTTCATAATTCCATCTTCCCAAAACTTTTTATTTTTTTGAGCAAAGAACTGTGCCAGGTGCCTTTTACAGTCTTCCAGGGAATTGAAATTTTTTCCAACAAGAGAATTTTGTAAAGACCAAAATAAATAGAAATCAAAAGGTACAATGTCTGGTGAATACCGTGGATGAATCAGAACTTCCCAGCCAAGCTGTAACAGTTTTTGCCTGGTCATCAAAGAAACATGTGGTCTTGAGTTATCCTGATGGAAGATTATGCGTTTTCTATTGACTAATTCTGGACACTTTTCATTGAGTGCTGCTTTCAGTTGGTCTAACTGGGAGCAGTACTTGTTGGAATTAATTGTTTGGTTTTCTGGAAGAAGCTCATAATAGAGGACTCCCTTCCAATCCCACCATATACACAACATCACCTTCTTTGGATGAAAACCAGCCTTTGGTGTGGTTGGTGGTGGTTCATATCACTTGCCCCAAGATCTCTTCCATTCCACACTGTACAGCATCCACTTTTCGTTGCCCGTCACAATTTGTTTTAAAAACGGAACGTTTGCATTACGTTTAAGTAGAGAATCACATGCGGAAATATGGTCAAGAAGGTTTTTTTCGCTTAACTTATGTGGAACCCAAACATCAAGGAGATTAACATAACCACGCTGGTGCAAATGATTTTCATCGCTTGATTTGTATACTTTGAGTATGTCAGCTATCTCCTGTGTGGTATAATGTTGACTGTTCTCAATGAATGTCTCGATTTGGTCGCTATCAACTTCAACTGGTCTACACGACTGTGGAGCAACACCCAGTGAGAAATCTCCATCATGAAATTTCACCAACCACTTTTGACATGTTCAGTCAGTCACAGTACCTTCTCCATACACTGCACAAATCTTTTTTTGCGTTTCAGGTGTGTTTTTGCCTTTCTTGAAATAATAAAGCATTATATTCTGAAAATGTTGCTTTTTTCTTCCATCTTCAATATTAAAATGGCTACACAAAAATTCACCAATTTTGATAAGTCTTTTTTTAAATGCACACCGATATGACAGCTGTCACATACAATCTAACAAAATTGTTTCGAATGAAGTTAAAGACAACTAAGTGCTACTAAAGCCATCTTACGGAAAAAATGGAATGAAACTTTTGTCCAACCCAGTATTTTTTTCAACCACAATGGTAACAAACCAGAAATGAACAATAGGACAGAGTCTGGAAAATTTACAAATGTGTGGAAATTAAACAACACAATCCTAAAGAATCAATGGGCCAAAGAAAAAATTAAAAAATTAAAAATAAAAAGACTGAATCATGAAGAAATAAAACAATCTGAACAGACCAAATTACTATTAAGGAGACTAAATCGGTTCTCAAAAACCTCCCAACAAAAATTTACCAGGACTACAAGGCTTCACTGGTGAATTCTACAAAACTTTTTTTTTTTTAAAGCAGAACCTGAATCAGTTGGTTTGGGACTGGGCCTGAGATTCTGCATTTTTTTTAACCTTTATTTATTTATTTATTTATTTATGGCTGTGTTGGGTCTTCATTTCTGTGCGAGGGCTTTCTCTAGTTGTGGCAAGTGGGGGCCACTCTTCATCGCGGTGCGCGGGCCTCTCATTATCGCGGCCTCTCTTGTTGCGGAGCACAGGCTCCAAACGCGCAGGCTCAGTAATTGTGGCTCATGGGCCTAGTTGCTCCGCGGCATGTGGGATCTTCCCAGACCAGGGCTCGAACCCGTGACCCCTGCATTGGCAGGCAGATTCTCAACCACTGCGCCACCAGGGAAGCCCCTACAAAACTTTTAAGGAAGAATTAATACTAATTATTTTTAACTGGATAAATCTTACGAATCTATTTGTGGACAATACACTTTGCATTTTATAAATACACTTGGGGAGATATACACACAAAGATATAAAACAAGTTAGAGCTATGGTTTCTGAATCTTTGATGTCTTTGAAAATACTTATCACTTGATTTGAGCTATATTTCTGAAATTTAACACTACTGAGCATACATTAATAATATGATTCTTGTAAACTTCTGAAAATACAAAGAAGTGATAAAGAAGAGTATTTCTGTTACATGAGCATAGAGTATAATGGAAACGTACAAGAACAAGCCTTGACTGATTACAACCTCCACTTGAAAAGCCAGTATCTTTAATAAACAAAGGTGACAACGTTCATTTTCCAAAGCAAACTACAAGTAAAGGAAAACTAAGAAGAAATTGGAGTTTCCAGATACACCATGATGGTTTATGCACATTTCTCAGTGAATCACACCAAACCCTTACTAAAGATAAAAGAAGTATATGAACTTCAAAGCAGAGAAATCTTGCAGAAAACACCTGAACCAGGGAACATCAGGTGTAATGGGACAAACAATTATCAGGTCACTGAAGCACACATGACACATTATCCCTGCCGTGGTATTCTGGGTGAAAATACTAAGAAAATCATAACCTGAGACTATCATGAAAAAATGTCAGTTTCATGCAAATTTCAGTCCACATATACCTCCCACGTTCTCTGACTCTTAATACTGTATTTAAATAGTCTTTCTTATCAAAATACAGAGCAAATCTCTCCTAGTTACTTTTTTTTCCCCAGAACTTTGAGTTATCTGGACCACTAATGCCATCCCACTTAAAAGTGTATTAATCCTGTTGTGCTAAGTTGATGTTGCATTCAGACGTACATTAATCATTCCACTTTCCCCTTCTTCACTAATATCTCAACATCTGAAATTATCCCATAGGGAATTTTGGATATTAATGCCTTCCCATGTTGGTCTTTCACAAAAGGAATAATTTCAATAGTTGAAAGTCATTAATTCATGGTAAGAATTCTCCAAGCTCTGTAGCGAGCCTGGATGCAGACAATGGGGAAAAGGCTCTGGAACACAGGGGAGAAGTATTGTAAAGAGCTGACTGACTATCATAAGAAGGAGAAAAACAAGCAGTTGAAAACAACCTTGCTAGGCAGGAACATCAGAAGTAGAAAATGAAAGGTTTGCAGGTACTCAATCCATGACATTTCAGGAGAAAAAGCAGACACGGCCTCTGACCCCGAACAGGACGTTTACCTGAGAAGCTGCCATTTTCTCCTCTTCTTCTTCCTGCTCTGGGTTGTTTTCTCATCGATATTATGTTGAGAAATCACATCAGTATCTTGAGAATATGTCTTCAATGGCATCAGCACAACTCCTTCACCTGTTCCCACCATATCCACAGGCAAAAGGACCGTGAAATGCCAACCTTTTGAAAAAGAGAGATTCAGGAACAATGAGCTCCTGCATGGAGACCAAACTGTGAGGTTTTTCTTTCCTGTCTACATGTGCTCTCCCCTCACACAGAGGCCCCCAAACTGCTACAGCATAGAGTAAGTGGGCTACACGGCCCTACCTCTTCCAATCCCATGTAGAGCAGACACCGACGCCTCTCCATCGGCAAAAAGACCAAAGACTGGAAGCAACGCTCACCAATGAACCCAGCAGCCCTCGTGCTTAAACAGGGCCTAACCTTAGAATCACCTGGAGTTAAAACAATGCAGATGCTCCCACGCAGATCAATAGACAGACTCAGTGGGGAGGGTACAGGTGATGTTATTTCTAAATACTCACCATGTAATACTAGTGGGAAACTGCATGGGAACCACACAGCAAACATTTCTTCCAAAGCTTTAAGGTGCTTACAAATTTGGGGGGAATCAGGGCCCCACTCTAAATTATGATTCTCCTGTGGGGCTCATGAAATGGCATCTTTAACAAGTTTTTTGTTGGTGCAGATGTTACTCCTCAGGCCCGTATCCAGTAGCACTGAGCTAGAGTTATCAGGCAGAGCACACCTGAGACCACTGAGTAGCATGAAGGTTTCAGGTAAGAACTTCAGAAGCGCAGGTTCCCTGGGCCTGATTCCTAGGGGCTGAGCCCCTCCTGGAATAGCTGTGCCCTTGCTGTTGCCTACGGGAGATGCTGCTGGGTTGGTGGAAATCACATGGTGGGATTAGGGTTGTGTGAGGGGTGGCCCGTAGAAATCTAACCAAAGGTACCCTTAGTCCTCAGGTCCTTTAGCCCCCTCTCCTCTCAGGGCCCACCTGACCCACAGGACTACCGGAGCAGGGCATGACCACCTGTCCTCAGGTGAGCTGAGACTCCCTACCCCCAAAGATCCAGAGCATGAAGTTGTTTGCATCACAGATTTGTTTGAAAATAAACCAAAGGCAGCAACGGAGGGTGGATTAACATTTTGTGTTGGGAATGGACAGAAGCCTTTGAAAATGATGCCATGAATGCATATTTGATGATTCACAAAGGAAGTTGTGATCTATGTTAATAAAGCACATTATAACTGAATCAACAGATCAGAATTTTTTGTTTATTGTGTGTCTATGTGTGTGTGTTATAAATTGTGGTGCCAGAGTTTGTTCTCTCCACCCCCCCTTACGTATTTATAATTTCTCAAATATTTAAAGTGCATTGATTAAGGTAAAAATTAGAGAAAAGCATATCCACTTTTTCAAATATTCTTTGAGAATATTGTACCTTTTAAAATTTTTATTTATTTTATTTTAAAAACTTAAAATATTTTTATACAGTTTTTAAAGGTTACTTTCCATTTACAGTTATTATAAAATATTGGCTGTTTTCCCCATGTTGTACAATACATCTCTGAGCCTATCTTATACCCAATAGTTTGTACCTCCCACTCCCTCACCCCTATAGTGTCCCTCCCACCTCCCCACTGGTCACCACTAGTTTGTTCTCCGTATCTGTGCATTTGTTTTTTTTGTTGTATTCACTCATTTGTTGTATTTTTAGATTCCACACATAAGTGATATCATACAGTATTTTCCTTTTGCTGTCTGACTTATTTCACTTAGCATAATGCCCTCCAAGTCCATCCATGTTGCTGCAAATGGCAAAATTTCATTTTTTTCATGGTTGAGTCGTATTGTGTTGTATACATATGCCACATCTTCTTTATCCATTCATCTGTTGAAGGACACTTAGGTTGCTTCTGTATCTTGGCAATTGTAAATAGTGCTATGAACATTGGGGTGCATGTATCTTTTGAAATAGTGTTTTGGGTTTTTCTTGGATGTAAATCCAGGAGTGGAATCACTGGGTCATAGGGTAGTTCTATGTTTAGCGTTTTGAATCTTTTATAATAGTATATCCCAAAAAGTGTTTCATGCTCCACATACCAGTGTATTTAAATTTTAAGTGATTTTTAAAAGAGTTTTTTTTTTTGGCCACATGGGTTGTAAGATCTTAGTTCCCCAACTAGGGATTGAACCCCAGACCAGGGATTGAACCTGGGTCACCACAGTGAAAGTGCTGAGTCCTAACCACTGGACCACCAGGGAACTCCCAGACAAATTGGACTTTAAAATAAGGACTGTTAGGAGACAAAGAAGGGGACTTCCCCAGTGGTCCAGTGGTTAAGACTCCACACTTCCACTGCAGGGGGCAAGGGTTCAATCCATGGTAGGGGAACTAAGATCCCACATGCCATGCAGTGCAACCAAAAAATAATAAATAAAATAAAATAAAATAAAAGAGACAAAGAAGGACACTACATAATGATTAAGGGATCAATCCAAGAAGATATAACAATTTTAAGAATTTATGCACCCAACACAGGAGCACCAACATACATAAAGCAAATATTACCTGACGTAAACAGAAAAATTGATAGTAACACAATAAAAGTAGGGAACTTTAAAACCCCACTTATAACAATGGACAAGTCATCCAGACAGAAAATCAGTAAGGAAACACTGACCTTAAAGGACACATTAGAACAGATGGATGAATGTATATATGACACATTCCATCCAAAAGCATCAGAATACACTTCATTTTCAAGTGCACATGGAACTTTCTCCAGGATAGACCACATGCTACGCTTCAAAACAACCCTCAGTAAATTTAAGGAAATTGAAATCACGTCAAGTATATTTTCCAAACACAATGCTATGAGACTACAAATCGACTTTAAGAAAATAACTGCAAAAAACACAAACACGTGGAGGCTAAACAATATGCTACTAAATAACCAATGGATCACTGAAGAAATCAGAGAGGAAATAAAAAATACTTAGAGACAAATGGAAATGAAAACACAACAATCCAAATCTACGAAACATAGCAAAAGCTGTTCTAAAAGGGAAGTTTACAGTGATACAAGTTTGTTTACAGAAAACAAGAAAAATCTCAAATGTACAATCTAACCTTACACCCAAAGGAGTGAGAAAAAGAAGAAAGCTCAAAGTTAGTAAAATTTTAAAAAATCATAAAGATTAGAGCAAAAATAAATAAAATAGAGATGAAAAATCAATAGAAAAGATCAATGAAACTAAGAGCTGGTTCTTTGAAAAGATAAACAAAATTTAGCCAGACTCATCAAGAAGAAAAAAAAGAAAAGAGAGGGCCCAAATCAGTAAAATCAGATATGAAAAAGGGGAGGGTACCACTGACACCACAGAAACACCAACGAGCATGAGACTACCATGAACGATTATATGCTAATAAAATGGACAACCTAGAAGAAATGGACAAATTCCTAGAAATGTATTTCCCAAAACTGAATGAGGAAGAAATAGAAAATATAATCAATTTGATGAATTACCAGTAATGAAGTTGAATCAGTTATTTAAAAAACTTCCAACAAACATAAGTCCAGGAGCAGATGGCTTCACAAGTGAATTCTACCAAACATTTAGAGAAGAGTTAACACCTATTCTTCTCCAACTATTCCAAAAATTGGCAGAGGAACTTGCAGAGTCAGGAATTATAGGGTTGGGGGAAATGGGTGCAGGGTCATGAGGAAACTAAGGACACTTGGTAACTGATGACTGGAACATTTGGGGGCATTAGACATACAGGACACAAGAAATGGGCTGAAGTCACTGGAAGGAGAGGAGGATAAAGGGCAAGGGAGAAGGAGGATATGAAGGATAAAAGGCTTGGGAGCAGTAGAAGGGGAGGAGGGTTGGCTTGAGCACTCTGGAATCCGGAGAATACAGGTTTCATGGGGATGGAGGTCTAAAATGCACAGGATGGACATGGGAGAGCAATAAAGAAGCCTAGAAGGGGAAGAATTCATTCTAGAGATATCTAAAGGTCACAGAGGCAGAGAGACTGAGGTCACAATGAGGAATAGAGGATGGTGGAGTTGAGGGGTGGAGAAGGGTGATGGTAGTTGCAGCAGGTGGATTAAGGGTCACTAATTTTTTCTCCTATTCACTAATTCCATGATTTTCATTCAAATCATAACCTAATCGTGAATAGTTTCTAGTTTGAGACCTTGAGGTAATAACCTTACTTACATAAAATACTTGTGATGATCCCTTCAACTGAATACACAGTAAAGGATTAGAGAAAAAAATGAGTGAACAATGACACAGTATTTCTCCTCTCCTTTAGGGGCACCGGATGCAAGGTGTGACCATAGAGGGCTCACATGGAAACCACCAGAATGAAATGGATTCTGCCTAGCACCTGAATGGTCCTGGAAGTGGATTCTCCCCTGGAAGCTGCAGATAAGAACTTATGCCTCATGAGACCCTAATTTTTGACCTTGTAAGACCGTAAACAGAAAGCCCAGCCAAGACCACTAGATTTCTAACTTATGAACTGTAGAATGTTTTTTAAACTGCTAAATGTGTGGTCATACATTACAGCAGTGATAGAAAACTACTGCGCATAGGAACAAATTTACTTATAAAATAATAAACATTACAAAATATGAAATTATAATATATTTAAACAATAAAATCAAGTAAAAATGCCAATTAATTAACCACCCCCCGGAAGCAATAAATTTTTTTCTTTGGCTACACATCACGGCATGTGGGATTTTAGTTCCCTGACCAGGGATCGAACCCGGGCCCAAGGCAGTGAAAGCCCAAGTCTTAACCACTGGACAGCCAGGGAATTCCCCAGAAACAATAATAAAATTTTATTTCCAGATGTAACATCATCAGTTCCAAGTATATCCTCCTTGCTATGCAATTTCCATGTGTAACAAACTATATTTGAATTTGTATAATATATATGAATTTGTATAATATATATCCACACATACACAAACACTAAAATATTATGTACATGGTTCAATATTGATATATATAATGTCAAATCAAACTCTGTCAATAAAATTGCTTTCCTTAACCAATGATATATGAAGGTAATATTTTCACACCAGTAGAAATGGATCTCCTGCATTCCCAAACACACGACATCATATTCCATGGTAATTATGAATAGAAAGACTTTACTGAAA
Source organism: Balaenoptera musculus (assembly GCF_009873245.2). Lineage (NCBI taxonomy): Eukaryota > Metazoa > Chordata > Mammalia > Artiodactyla > Balaenopteridae > Balaenoptera > Balaenoptera musculus. Next base: position 61,394,268 of record NC_045795.1, on the reverse strand, counting down.
CCCTCCCTAGTTATGCATTTACATAGATACATCTGTTTTTGTCCTGCTATCACAGAATGTGGATCTCCGATTTCTACACATGTGGCTTATCTGGGTGGTTCTGGGACATGAAATTGTTGCACCAACATGACTGTGCATTTCTACGTTAGGTGGACAATTGCTAAATTACCTTGCAAATGGATGAAAAGTATAATATCCCACCTACTGCGTTTCCAGTGTTAAAGTAATTAAACAAGGAGGCCATTAGTCTGAGGTGACTCTCGTATTTTGGTAGCCTATTTGAGCAAACAAAACTTAATTCAGAGTCAAGGCTCGTTAATCTGAGAAAATAAATTAAGAACAACCAATCACACAGAGCCAGCAAGGCTTTCCCAAACCGAGGTGACTGGTTAAGATACAATCAGTTATTATCCTCGCTTTGATGTGGTGTCTTCTTTAGAAAAACCTCTCTCCGAGTTCCTGCAGGTAAAGTGCTCCTAACCACCTTTGATTTGAGGCTGCTGGAACTGAATACAGGTCGGCTCAAATGAACTCTTGAAAATTGGAATGCTCATAAATTAACATTTTAACACACGGTGCCACATTTCATTTTGAGCACTAGCACCTCGTCTAGTCCCTAAACACCTCGCTCAGGTGCAGCGTGGCCTGAGGACTCAGGGTGAAGTCTCTCCCCGCTTCTCCCTGCCCCCACTCACTCACGCCAACAACACACCAGCACAGCTGTGCCCTCACTTGACCAGACTGCACCCTTGATAGTAACACCACACTGCCTGCGCCGGCAGAGTCTCCCACCACGTGCTGAGCAGGGCACAGAGGACTTCTGGCACACACCAGCCCCTCCCAGGGCCAAAACTTCCAGTCACAGCCTCCGCCCTTCACCAGCCCGGGGCTCCAGATTGCCAGCCTTGAATTCCATTTTAATGGAGCCCACGCACCTGAGTTCGCAGTTCAGGCAAGCTGGTACCACAGTCTGTAGCACAGGCCAGTTCTCCCTCTGACCCGTGTTGTTACCCCTTGGGTTTTGACAACCTTCCCTTTTTTGGCCTCTTTTTTAGCCCAAACCTTCACACAGGCACAGACAGGGAATGCAGGTGAAACTCATAAAGACTTGAATCTAGTACCTCTAACAATGCATATGACCCAAGAGCAGATTGAAATCAGGGACTGGCCACCCAGAATCACCCTGAGTAATATAAACTCATAAGGCACCGGTCAGTCCCACTTCTAGAGCAGCCCATCTGATGCCACAGATTCCTGTTTCATACTTCGGGCTTAACATTGCAGGCACAGCTCTGCTGCCCCAGAATTTCCACCCAGAATATAGTCCTTCTTCCAAAATCAGACTTGCAGAGCCTGATAGGAAAGGTCAATTCAGATTCCTTTTAAAAAGACCACTTAAACAAGCAAAAAAAAAAAAAAAAAAGTCCCGCCATGGCTCCGCCCCCATTCTTTGGTCATCCTTTTCAGAACAGCTCAGACACCAGAGTTTCTGAAAACTCTGCCACCTTTGTGAATGGATCTGGCATTCACAATTTTTGATAATGAAAGAGAAGAGACAAAGATAATCTCTACTCCCAGGAAGGCAAGCCCAACAACTAAATCCTCCTGGGAAAGATGAACATAGAATATCCAGTTCCCCAGCAGATTACGACAATCAACTCTCATAATGTGAGGATGTTAGCACAGTATCTTGAACACAGTGCATCCTCACATACCTGTGAGCATACAGTAGATCCTCATGAAACATTCCTTTCATGAATGAATAAATGTTTCCCCATAACAGTCTTGCTCAGACCCCACTGCTTTCTCTAGTCCCTGATCAATTTGAAAGTGGTGAGCAGAGAATGTCATCTTTTCAGAAGTTGTTAGTGGTCTTCCCTGGGAACAAGCAGTATTTGTGTTCGGATAGGCACTCAGGCGCTGTTCTTGATTTCTCTAGATTAATGCTGCTGGAAATGAAGTCTGGGGTAAGCAACTTCAGTGGCTGCTCAAAGTGCAAATTAATGACCTTCATCCCAACTTGGAGACTCATAACGTCTGAGTGTGGGGCCCCAATATCTGTTTTTAACGGGATGCATAAGTGATTTGTATAGACATGCAATTCTGGTGAGCAATGTTCCCCAAAGTCATTTTCAGCATTGACTCCCCATTGGAATCATTTATGTATATTTTAGAACTACCATTCCCTGTGTCCCACCCCCATAGCTTCTGTCAATTAGTCTTTGGCAGGGCCCAGCATCAATGATATCTTAACGAAGTGGCCCAGGTTATTCTATCATGAGGCCGGGTAAACACTATGAGGCTCCCAGCTTCATTTCTTTTTTTTTTTTAATTTTTAAAAATTTATTTATTTTATTTATTTATTTTTGGCTGTGTTGGGTCTTCGTTGCTGCGCATGGGCTTTCTCTAGTTGCAGCGAGCGGGGGCTACTCTTCGTTGCGGTGTGCGGGCTTCTCATTGTCATGGCTTCTCTTGTTGCAGAGCACGGGCTCTAGGCATGCAGGCTTCAGTAGTTGTGGCTCGTGGGCTCAGTAGTTGTGGCTCGTGGGCTCTAGAGTGCAGACTCAGTAGTTGTGGCGCTCAGGCTTAGCTGCTCCATGGCATGTGGAATCTTCCCGGACCAGGGATCAAACCCATGTCCGCTGCATTGGCAGGAGGATTCTTTTTTTTTTTTTTAAGAGTTTTTTTTTTTTTAACATCTTTATTGGAGTATAATTGCTTTACAATGGTGTGTTAGTTTCTGCTTTATAACAAAGTGAATCAGTTATACATATACATATGTTCCCATATCTCTTCCGTCTTGCGTCTCCCTCCCACCCTCCCTATCCCACCCCTCTAGGTGGTCACAAAGCACCGAGCTGATCTCCCTGTGCTATGCGGCTGCTTCCCACTAGCTATCTATTTTACATTTGGTAGTGTATATAGGTCCATGCCACTCTCTCACCCTGTCACATCTTACCCCTCCCCCTCCCCATATCCTCAAGTCCATTCTCCAGTAGGTCTGTGTCTTTATTCCCGTCTTGCCACTAGGTTCTTCATGACTTTTTTTTTTTCCTTAGATTCCATATATATGTGTTAGCATACTGTATTTGTTTTTCTCTTTCTGACTTACTTCACTCTGTATGACAGACTCTAACTCCATCCACCTCACTACAAATACCTCCATTTAGTTTCTTTTTATGGCTGAGTAATATTCCATTGTATATATGTGCCACACCTTCTTTATCCATTCATCCGATGATGGACACTTAGATTGCTTCCATGTCCTGGCTATTATAAATAGAGCTGCAATGAACATTTTGGTACATGACTCTTTTTGAATTATGGTTTTCTCAGGGTATATGCCCAGTAGTGGGATTGCTGGGTCGTATGGTAGTTCTATTTTTAGTTTTTTAAGGAACTTCCATACTGTTCAGCAGGAGGATTCTTAATCACTGCGCCATGAGGGAAGCCCCTCCAGGTTCACTTCTGATGACCTAGTGCAGGGTCTGGTCCATGGGGAAGCCTGGTCTACATAGATTTGAATGGGGGACACTCAGTCTATCTCACGTTCCCAGTGTTGTAGTGGAATTTGTACGTGTCTGTAGGAGACAAGTACCTCCAAAGACAAGGGAGGAGAAACTCACATAAACTCCATAAAAGAACTTTGTATGTGCACAGATTTTCCCCAGGTCCCCAAAAGCAATGGAGTAACAGTCAGAACATGCAGACCCTCAGAGGCCATGGGGAAGCCTTTGGCTCTCACTCTGATTGCCATGGAAGATCACTGGAGCAAAAGGAAAACCCTTAGAGGATTTAGGAGCAGGATACGAGTAGAACAGATGTATCTCTGTGACAGCAAGAGACATAAACCTGGGCTTCTCAAAATAATTTCCATCGAAGCAGAGCCTCCCAAACAACATTTTAAAGCCTCACTTCCTCCTTCACCTTTGTACATCACCCCTGTGTTATCTGCTTTATTTATTCCCACCTACCTGGGTGTATGACTGTTGTCTCCTTTTCTTCACATCCCAGGGCTCTTTGCTCAAAAGAGGTGACCAGGTTCAGCTTAGAGACAGCAACACCTGTTTATTAAACAAAGGAACATATTACTCATTCTGAAGAGTCTACAATTTCCAATCCAGTACTGTGTTCAGTAGAGAAGAGAGGACACTATAAGTTATAGAAAATTACTTCACCAAATAGTATTTCCTGACAGCCCCTTTAAAGCACTTAGGAAGCATTTCTAATTTGCAGATCCTTAACTCTACTTCCAAGTAGTACTGAATCAAAAATAAGGAATGGATAGCCGATTTTAAGATGTGGGCAACAATATCTTATTTCATTTTAAATATCCAGAATGATCACTGATCTACAGCGAAAGACGCAGACCAACTCAAGAAATGAGAAGGACAAGATGAAACCTCATGAAGCTTTTCTTTGCATCAACAAACCCCTATTTCCTTGAAATGATTTCATTTCTCATTTGTGCTGATTATATTACAGCATTTTAAGATACTTGAACACATACTATAGGACCCTTGTTTACTTTTCCTGAAGATACAAAAGTAATAAAGAAGAGAATAACTGTGAAATGGCAGTGTAATAAAAAAGGAAATTTATAGAATATTTACTAACGAAAGTCTGAACAAAGGTGAGAGCCTTCATTTTCCAAAGCAATCTACAAGTAAAGGGAAACGAAGTAGACAGGGGGAGTAGTCACATGAAATGCGATGCTTTATGCACAGCTCTCAGTAAATCCCTCCGAGACCCTATTAATGGTAATTGAAGAATTATTAACTTCTCTGCCAAGGAATCTGGCTCACAGCCCCTGAATCAAGTGAACAAAATTAACATCAGCTGTAATGGGACAAATTGATATCAGCTGCCCTATCCACACAGGACTCATCATTGCTGGGATACCGTTTTGAAAAAAAAAATCTAATCATGAGAAAAGTGTTAAGCAACTTTAATGTCACATATAACTCTCACATCCTGTACTCTTGTGTATTTTAAATAGTAAGTCTTTCCTTGAGGCAACTGGTAGCTCTGTTTCTTTATCAGAACTTTGGGTTACTCTGGGCTGTATAGCAAATCAGCTTTATTGGTGCATTTTCATTATCCTTGTCTACATAGACTGATGCCGCATCCACACAGGACCTAAATATTACATATTCTCCTTCTTTACTGATATCCCAGGACCCAACTTCATATTCAGTGGGAATCTTGTGTATCAACACATCCCTGAGTTGATAGGACAAAAAGGGATCATTTTCAACATTTGCACATCAGTAATTTATGGTAGGAATTCTTTATGCTGTAAAGGGAGCCTGGATGGAGGAAAGGACATGGGATGTAAGAAAGGAATATCCTAAAGATCTAAACTTGGCTATCATTAGGAAAAAAAGAAAAGTATTGTTGCAGTAAAAATAGAAATGAAGTTTTCCTTCTCCTGAGAGCAAGGAAAACAAAGGGAACAGTGAACAGGCAGGCTAGAGACGAAACATAACCTGGCCTGAAACAGTTAATCACTCCTAGTTTTATTTTAACTGCTACTAATCTGTAGTGTCTGTAACTAGATTTGTTCTTCACAAAGCTATCCTCACTCCCTGACACTATGTAAATTACATTCTGCACCTATCACCCCTAACCCTGTGTGAGTTACATCCTGGGCCTCTCACTCCCTAACCTTATTCCATCCCTGCGCTTACATTTCCTACGCCCCCTTGTAACAAATCACTCCCTGTAGCTTTTGCATTTCAGAAGGAAGGTCGCTGGCCCATAAACCAGAGACAAATGGACCCAATTACCAGACTGCTGGACTCCAATTACCAGGCTGCCTGATGCCAGCTTTGACTGTTTTGAAATAATGCAAAGGAAAAAGAATGCAAGACATTCACTACTTTGATCCTTATCACATGCCCTGGACTGCGAGTCCCACGTATAAAATCTCCGATTCTTGAGGCGCTAGCCTGCTGTGTCTTCCCTTTGCCTGGCAAAGAAAATAGAAAGCCTCTCTATTTCTTATCCGCCAAATTTCTGTCTCCGTATTTCTATTCGGCATCAGTGCACAGGGAGCCAAAATTTGTTGGCAACAGTATTGAAAGCAAATTTGTTAGGCAGGACCACCAGCAGTAGAGAAGTAAATGTTTGCAAGTTCTAAATACATGGGATTTCAGCAAGAAAAGGGGACACAGCCGCTGATCTGGATCACAAATTTTACCTGAGAACCTGCCATTTCTTCCTTGTCCTCCTCCACTTCTAGGTTCCTTTCTCAGGCAATATTATGTAGATATATGGCACCTGTACCTCTTTAAGGGCATCAGCACAGCGCCTTCACCTGCTACCCCCACTCTCAGAGGCAGGAGGCCCCTGAAATGCAGAAAGACCACGTTCCCCTCTCCTTTGTCACGTGACAGATTCAGGAAGAAATGAGCTCCTACATGGAGACCAAGGATATTCTCCTTCCCTGTTTTCATACGCCCTTCTGTCTCACAGTCAGCCAGGAATGCTGCTACAGCAATGGGGTATGTGGGGTGCACGGCCCTGACCCACCCACCCAGACTCTACTACCTTTCCTTAAACCAAAGGCTGGACTCAAGTCTCACATCACAGAAATATGAGAGACCTCTTGCATAACCCTGGTTTCACCCTGGAATTGCCTGGGAACGTAATTAAAGCAAATTTATTTGTAATCTATATAAATCATGTTGTTCACCTGAAACTATGTTGAAACCCTGAATCAAATACAATATTGTATGTCAATTATACTTCATTTTTAAAAAATGCACACTCACCCAAGCCAATAGACAGAATCTGTGAGGGAGGTCACAGGTAACAGTAGTAATTTAAACTCTCCATGTCATCTTTATTGTAAGCCTAGAGTGCAAAGCACTTATGTAAATCTTACCTCTCAAACTTTAATATGCATACAAAGCATTCAAGCACCCATGGAAGCAACTGGGATTCTGCAGGTTTGGAGTGGGGTCCATGAATTGGCAGCTTTAACAAATTTCTTCCTTGTACCGAGGATGCTCCCCCAGACCTGTTTTTAGTAGCACTAGAGAAAGCAGGCACACCACACCTCAGCCCCTTCCACCAAATACCTTATCTCAAAGTGACGATTATTGGTTCTATGTGCTTAAAAAATTATTCACAACCTAAAAGTTGAGAGTTATGTTTTATTCAGCGGGAATTTTTAGGGCTTCAAGCCCGGGAGGCAGCATCTCAAGTAACCCTGAGAATATTGCTCCAAGGAGGCGAGGTGGGGAGCCAGGTTATATAGACATTTTGCAACAAAGGGCAGGTAGTCAGGAATATAAAAGGATTATTGTTAATTCAAGAAAACCAGATATCCCAAGTTAAGGAATTTAGCGCTTTTCTACGTATGGGAAGATGCAAGGGTCTGGGCTCACTGAAATCATTCCTTTGCTATGCACCTCAGCTATCTGAGGCCAGTATCCTGTATTTTCACATCCTGAGTTTCTTCAGGGCTCACTGTAGGGAGTGGCTGCAGTCTGACAGCTGCTAGATGGCAGGTATTCTTTCCTTCCTGAGTTCCCTCAGGGCTCACCAGGTCCCACTGGAGGGCTGCAAGTGCGGATGACTGTGACATCCTTTGTTTACTGATATGGCAGGAAATACTCCTTTTCTCAGTTCCAAGAAAGACCACCATCAACATCTTGAAGGATCACATGTTTGGCTGGCACTTTAAAGTTTACAGAAGGCAATAAAGGCTGTAACATCTGAGTAAGTCTCTATTTGTTAAACAACATGTATATAGTCATTAGTGCAACGATTATTGAGCATCTACTATGTGTTTACAAGTAGGTTATGGTTTTGGAAACCTCATGGATATTATTGGAGTTAATATTCATAATACCCTGGGATTTTGGCACTAGGAGTCTCATAATAACCATGAGGACATAGATACTAGGACTCACCTTTCTCTCTCTTCTTCTGTTTCCCTATCATTGATTTTTTAAAAAAAAATGTTTGCAGGACTTCCCTGGGGGCGCAGTGATTAAGAATCCGCCTGCCAATGCAGGGGACACGGGTTCGATCCCTGGTCTGGGAAGATCCCACATGCTGTGGAGCAACTAAGCCTGTGTGCCACAACTACTGAGCCTGCGCTCTAGAGCCACAACTACTGAGCCAGTGTGCCACAACTACTGAAGCCCGCAAGCCTAGAGCCCATGCTCCGCAACAAGAGAAGCCACTGCAATGAAGCCCATGCACTGCAAGGAAGAGTAGCCCCCGCTCGCCTCAACTAGAGAAAGCCTGTGTGCAGCAACGAAGACCCAACACAGCCAAAAAAAAAAAAAAATTTGTTTGCATACAATAGAAGCTACCTATAGATGGCTTCCTCTTAATTCATCTCCCCCTTAATTCGGGTACCCTGTCTTTAGGTCAGGTCTCCAAACAGGGGTGTGGAAATGGGAGGAAGAGGCTCAGATGAAAAGCAAAGAAGGAAGTTTCAGGAGAACTTACAAGAGAAAAACAGGCCACAGAGATGAGCAGAGCCTGACCCACAAAAATACCAGCGCTTTTACAAGCCCTGCATTCATGGCCATCCCCTACGTTTTCAACATACCTACAACCACTCAGGCCTAGAGCCGGAAAACTGCAAGCCCAGGAGTCAAGCCAGGTATTACAGGGTCCAGAGTCCTGTCTCTGGAGAAATAAAGGGAAGTCAGCTCTCAGACAGCCTTCACGCTGTCCAGCCACTAGGCCACCAGATCAGGCTGGAAGGGCCCCCATCAAATGCCGAAAGCAGACCTCTGTCCCCTATTTGAGGCGAGGCAATTTGAGCCAGAGGGTCAAAGCCACTCGGTAACCAAGCCCTCATGTCTGCCCACGACCTTGAAGTTGCTCCAAAGCCGTCTCCTGGCCCTGAGGTCCAGCCAGGGAGCCTTAGGTGCGTTGCACCAGTCCTCTGGCGCCGCCTGGCGGATGTCCTCTGGAACAACAACTCTCAGCCCTTCAAACAGCCTCCCTCCCCTGCCCTGGGGGCTACACTGGCGTAGGGCACCAGCCCGCCTGATTTCCTATCTCCCCTCCCTCTAAGGACAGTGAAGTGCCCCACTTAGGGTCCTATTGCCTCGCAAAGTTTCCCAGGGCACTCATCCCTCCTTACAACACCCCATTACTTTATTCCAATTAGGCCTTAAAGTGACTTGATGTGACCTGGCTTTCAATCAATCAGCTCCCCCTCAATTCAGGTGACCTGGCTTTAAGTCAGGTCCTCAAACAGGGGTGTGGGGACAGGAGGAAGAGGCTCAGATGGTAAGAGAAGAAGGAAGTTTCGGGAGATCTAGCAAAAGAAAGGGCACAGGGATGAGCAGAGCCCGACCCACAAAATACCAGCGCTTTTACAAGCTCTGCACTCACTACCAACAGCCTCGTTTTCAACACGCCAACACCCACCCAGGCCTAGAGCTGGAAAACTGCAAGCCCAGGAGTCAAGCCAGGTATCACTGGCTACGGAGACCTGCCTCTGCAGGCTTTAGGCACCAGCCAGCCTGATTTCCTACCTCCTCTCCCTCTAAGCTCAATGAAGTGCCCTACACGGGGGCATATATATCTCTCAAAGTCTCCCAGGGCACTCACCCCTCGATATTTCACCCCACTACTTTACATCACGCAGCCTCTGAAATCACCTGAGTCTGCTTTAATTCAGGTGACTTGAAGTCTAGTGACTTGGCCTTTCTGTAAATCAATCATCTCTGCCTTAATTCAGGTGAACTGGCTTTAGGTCATCACTGCCCCGGAGGGGTGTGTCGACAGGAGGAAGATGCTCAGATGGAAAAGGAATAAGGAAGTTTCGAAAGAACTCTTGAGAGAAAAGAAGGGCACAGCCCGCCCACCAAAATACCAGCACTCCTACACGCTCCCGAGACATGATCGCCAACCCCCTTTTCCAACACCCACGCAGCCCTGCAGCTTGAAAACTGTAAGCCCAAGAGTCAAGGCAGGTATTTCTGGGTCCAGAGTCCTACCTTTTGAGAAACAAAGTGCATGAGACCACAGACAGCCTGTTAGGCTGTCTGGCCACTGAGCCACTTGCCAGGCTGGAAGCGCCCCCATCGCAGGCTGAAGTCAGACCCCTGCCCCCTTTGTGAGGCGTGGCAATTTTGGGCAGGAGAGTCAGAGCCGCCCGGTAACCAACACCTTCACTCTGGGCACCACCTTGGGGTTCCACCAACTCTACCTCCCGCCCCATCTCAGAGCCTGGAAGTCTGACCTGGGAGAAGCAGTTGGGCTCCGCCGGTGCTCCTGCGCCGTCTTGCGTCCATCCCCTCTAACGACAACTCTCGTCCCTTCCTCCCGACCGCCCAGCCCAGGGGCTTGCTTGGCCTTGCGCACCTTCCAGCCTGATTTCGTTCTTCCTCTCCCTCTAAGTGCAATCAAGTGCTCTACAGAGGAGCGTATTTATCTCTCAAAGTCTCTCAGGGCACTCAGCCCTCCCTACTCCACCCCACTACTCCGTTCACCCTTCCTCCCTCCACCTCCGGAACCCACGGGGCAGCGCTTCTTAAGCTCCAGCCCCCTGCAACCATCTCTGCAGCCTGGATTCTTTCCGGAGTCTGGAAATTTCTGGGACTGGAAGCCAGGCTTGCAAGGTCACCGGTTGCGGGGTCGTACCTGGAAGACGGGGGAGGGGTGGGGAACTGGAGCCTTAAAGCCCACCCACGTCCTTCAAGGGGAAGGAGGAACGCATCATTTTAACAGTACTTCTCAGGGGTCAGCGGTGATCAATACTCACTTGAGGCAGCAGGGACCACCTCCTAACTGTCTCCCTCGATTCTGCCGGAAGGGTCCCAGAGCGTCTGTGATAGCTCAGGTCCCGACCTCTTTTCTAGGTGAGCCCACCGCTTTCAGTGGCCCTTCCAGTCCAATCCCCCGTCCCCTGCCACCTGGTGCTTTATCTCAGAGAGGAAGGAGCGCAGAGGGACTTGGCTGAATCAAGGAACCTGCTAGCTTACAGATGAGTTTTAAGTCAGAACGCCGCAAGACGCAATTAAATATTATTGGAACCTACTGTAAGAGCGGGAGGGGATGTTAGGAGGCTGAGAGGCTGAGTCCGACCGCAGCGGGTCCAGCCTTGGGACCCCGCACAGCCCCCCCCCCCACCTCGCTTCCTCACCTTCAGGAGGAGGGGCGCTGCGACTTCAGCCCGGACTCTGCACCTCCCCCTCCCCAATTCCCATCGGGACGCGCAGGGCGGCCCCCTCCCCACCCCGGGAGGCCCGAGCAAGCCGGGCGGAGGGCACCGGCGAGAGGAGGGACCAAAGTTCCCCTGGACTAAGACGCTGTGTGCAGCTCTTCCTAAACAGCTGCAGTAGCAGCCGCTTTGAGCGAACCCAGTGCGCCTGGAGCAGCAGCCCGGGGACGCCGTGCAGGGTCGGGACCGACTTACCCGGCGCGCCGCCCCAGAGGGCAGACGGGGTTTCGGCCGCCGGGGTCTGTTCCGAGCGCAGTGGCAGTGAGGCTTTGGGCGGGGTCGGGGGTCGCGCCGCCCTCCTCTCAGGCTTTGGGACAATCTGCGACCGTTGAGGCAAGAGAAGCGGAGCGAGGAGTTCAGCGTCCTTGCGGACCCGCGAGCCGTTTTGAGCGGCGGGGCGGGGCGGGGGCGGGGCTACTTGGCCCACAGTCAAGCGCCCGGCCTCAGGTCAGGTGCCCCAGCCTAACGGCAGGTGCCCCGGCTTAACGGTTAACAGCAGAGTCCTGGGATTTAGGTATCGTTCATCAAGAATGGAGCTTATTGTAAAGCAATTATACTCCAATAAAGATGTTAAAAAAAAAGTAGGATTAAATGTTTGAAGCTGTAAAAGAGAAAATAGGATATATGAGCAAGGCACAATTTATTCTCACAAATAACCAAGCCAACTTGGTAAACATTCAAATACAACTTCTGGAAACAGAACGTTTCCATTGGAATAAAATCCCCAATGGATGAGTACAACTAAAATCAGACATAGATGATAAAAGAAGGAGTCAACTGAAAGTTGGATGTGAAGCACTTCCCCATAAAGCAGGTTAGACAGAGAGAGAAAATATTAAAAAAAAAAAAATGGAGCTTATGGTACAAAAAAGTATGGGTGGCTCAGAAGGGGGTTGAAGATTTCTACCACAGTAGGTAGGACAGGGGCCGGACAATAGAGGGCTTTGTACTCCATGACGACTTTGATTTTACTTTTGAGACACTGAGAAGTCATAGGTTTTTTAAGCATGGGTGACGTGATTTGTCGTGGGTTTTGTCAAGAGTATTCTGGCAGCACTGTGTAGAGTGGTAGGTGAGGAAGCTGGTGTTTGCAGGAGAGGTCTGAGGCAAGGAGGTGAACTGAGACGTGACCGCAGAAGGCCATGTGGAGGAATAGAGGAAAGAGTAACCATGAATTCACTTTTTGGGTGAGGAAGAGGGAAAAATTCAGGAAGACATCCAGATTGCAGTTAGTTGAATAAATGGGAGGAAAAACTTTTCTTTTAGACGCTTGGATTTTTTTTTTAAAGGTGAAGTTTTTTATGTGCAAGATATTTGAGAACTTTATGGACTGAAGGAAAGGGAGATTGAAGATATAAGAGACTGTAATTAATGCTGTGAGAGCTGTAGACAGCTCCTGTTGATGTCTAGATAAAGGATTCTGCCCAGAGGGTGGCTGAATTGATGTAATGTGAGATCTACAGAGGGTTGGGAACGAAGTGGGGTGAGGAGGAAGAAAGGTGATACCGTCAGTTAAAAGAGAGGGCTTGAAGGACTTCCTGGAAAGTCAAAGAGGAGGTGTGTTTGGGGGGAACACCAAGTAGATGTTTAGTAAATGCTGCTTAGGTTACATGATTACTTAAGGGAGTCTGTGATAAAATTGAATGATCCCGGAAACAGAGTTAGGGAAATGAAAAGAATTTTAGGGTATATTCTGTCCCACTTGACTGGCTTATTATCAGCCCATCTGGCTCTGATGAGCAGTGATGTGTAAGTCTCCAAGTGTTCACACAGGTGCTCACACCCTCAGAGTATTCCAGGGGTTCTTGTGGGAGTGAAGGAGTGGCAACAGAGTTAATATTCCAAGCAGAGTAATCTCTCTCCTCTCATCAACTTACTAATTTTCATATTTTTTTGTAATATTAGAAGAAAAAAATGGCTTAAAGCTCCCTATATTCTCTTATTTTTCAAATACTAATTATTTTTGAGCTCTGGTAAATCCTCTTTACTCTTACCTTTGGAAAATAGGTTCTCCCAGCTTTTACTTCTACAGCTTAAGTAATCAAATTACAGTTTTGTGAGTGCTCTGTTTTCATAAAATTGAAAGATTTGTATGACTAGCTTACCGTGTAGTAAAAGAAAAATGTATACAAAGTTTAGAAGGGAAAATTAACCAGTAATTAAGGGCATTTCACGAAACAGCTTTGTGTGTGTGTGTGTGAATATTTCTCTTAAATGTGTTTTGGCCAAATGCTGTCGTGGAAAGTTGTTTTTCTTAAATTGGATATAATTTGTATTATCTATCTGCTGAAAGGGCCTGGAAGCAGTGATATGCTATTAGCAATGTACCTTGAGACCAGATCTTCGTTTCTAAGAAAAACATCTCCTGCTGAAAGAACCCAGCACTTGCAGAAATGGCTGATTCCAGGGCTGGTGAAGGGAAAGTACAAACTGGAACATTTTGTGCCAGAAAGCAAGAAAGTGCTCAAACAAATGGTGAGGTCATGTCAAAAGGACACAGGAGTCAGCTTTATGGAGATCTAACTTATAGTGTCTGGAACTATTTGATATCAAAATAAAATGGATTATAGACCTATTAAATAGGAATCCATATTTTAATACATAAGTAAACACATGGGTATAAGGAGAAGCTTCTGCTCACCTTAGACTGTCAACTAATAAGTTTGTAAGAATGAAAGAGAAAACTCATTTCGCAGTCATCATGGTAGTGTTTCAGACAATCATCAGTGGATGTTAAAACTAGAGAGTGGAAGTTTTATGAGGAATAGGACATGTATATAGTCTAAAAGAATCCCTCCGCAAAGTACTTATTGATACAAAGCAAGAAATGATAACTTCACAGTAAAGAAACTCCCCCTTAACTGAGTGATCAAAGTTAATATTGTGTGTATGGGACTTGCTGATAAACTCTACTTCCTGGTGTGATGCACTAAGAAGGATACAGTATCACTTCTGTGATATTTCTGCCCAAAATGCATAATGTTGAGTCTCATCATGCAGGAGTATCAGGCAAACCCCAACTGAGGGACATTACATGAAATAGCTGACTTATATTCTTCAAAAATGTTAGTGTCAAAGATAAAGGCTGAGAAATAAACTGTTCCAGATTAATGGAGACTAAAAACTAAAGATTAAAATGCATGAAAACAAATTGCATTGTGTTATCTTAGATCAGATCCTAGATCAGAAAAACAAAAGTTGCTAAATAAGACTTTATTAGGACAATTGGTAACATTTGAGGTCTGTAGATTAGATAATTATATTTTATCAATGTTAAATTTCCTGATTTTGATCATTGGACTGTGATTATGTAAGTGAATGTCTCTGTACTTAGGAAATACATCCTGAAGGATGTGTCTATGACTTATTTTCAAAAGGTTTAGGGAAAAAAATAGAGAGAGAGGAAAAGAGTGATAAATTGGGCAAAATGTTGAGTTGATGAACTTGGGTGAAGGGTGTGCAGGTGTTCCATATACCATCCTTACACATTTTAAATTTGCAATTAATTCAGAATGAAACAAATATCTACATATATACCTTTTAGTATATCTTTTCTATACCAGAATTCTTATTACACTGGAATATATAAAACTAACCACTAAAAAGACTTAACCTTGCTTCTCCTAAATAGTTTATCAGTGAATGATATTCAGGTATGCTCAAGTAGCCTTGAAGAGAGTTTCAAAAGAGACCTGTCAGCTCTTCTCACCCTAACTAGTGTCATAATGATGAATGTATGAGGGCAGTCAAGATCAGCTTCTTGAAGAGTATACTTTGAGTAATGGTCTTGTTTTTTTGTTTTTATTTTAAAGCATTATTGGTCTTTGGTCTTTTCTCTCAGATTCTGGGCCTCTGAACCTATATCATTAGTTTTCCATGTCTATATTAATTGATAGGACCTATTCATGCTCACATTGGCAAATCTTTAATTCGGCAAATCTTTAAGTACCTGTCATGTGGGAGGAATGTATATGTAATTATAAATGACATGCTTCAAACTACATTCTTGATTACTTTCTCCCTTCTTCCTCTATTTCACATCCTGGGAGTCATCTCTCTCTCTTAATTTCTTTGGTGTCAGCAACTTTTATCAGTTCTTTTACTTAATAACTTGTACTCAGATTTTGCTGAAGCTCTGAACACCTGCAATATTGTTGTGGCTTCCACTAATTTTCTCTGCACTTCCTACTTTCTGGCATAACGGGATGTTCCAGACTCATCTTAGGCAAACTCTGGAACAAGCCATTTCTCTTGGTTCATTTTAACGAGGATTGGTATTTAGAAACCAAGATCTGGGCAAGTTGATTCTTGAGTACTCGGTCTGCTGTTTGGCTTGTCATGTGTGTTCACCACACTTATTTTTAGACTTTTTTAGTGGGTGGAAAGAGTCCCAAAGAACATAGTATGTGAATTCTTTTGCCTTTAGTGGCGTACTGTTGGGAAGGCCTTTTTTCTCCATCTTCAATATTCCTATGCTTTTTGAGAAGGAGATTTATAGACTCTGGTCATAAAGGAAGCAGATTACCCTGTGTGTTAT
The DNA here is from genome assembly GCF_009873245.2 of Balaenoptera musculus. NCBI lineage: Eukaryota > Metazoa > Chordata > Mammalia > Artiodactyla > Balaenopteridae > Balaenoptera > Balaenoptera musculus. The sequence goes on along the minus strand of NC_045795.1, from coordinate 61,378,528 downwards.
GTATGTGTACGTAAAGTTGGATGTTGATAGGAATCTATATCCCTGGATGGGTATGTAGTTTTTCATCTTTCTTGGAATCATATCAAAGTGACATCTACTTTTATATACGTATTTATATTTTTCACTAACAATTTCTATTATATCTTTTGTTAGATTTGGCATCATTTTTCAGATGAAACTTGATTTCAGGTGGAATTTTAAATTTAAAAATCTTTAGTATGTCTATTAGCATGAAAGCAAAATATGACCCTTTAATAAATTAAATTGGAAAACTTGTCTCATAGCTTGCCATTTTAAGAATTTAGTTGGGCCAAAAATATTATATGTATGCATACAAATATATACACATATAAACTTGGGCAAATTTGGTTAAGGAAAATAGACACGGGAGACAAAGGTAGGCAAGGGGAAGAGGTAGGAAAAAGTAGGATGTGTGCCGAGAATAAGTCCCTCAGACAGTTGGATTAGAGCACTTGTATACGGAAGGAGACAAACATAAAAGGAAAGGATAAACAACAAGGACCTACTGTATGGCACAGGGAACTATATTAAATATCCTGTAATAACTATAATGGAAAAGAATCTGAAAAAGAATATATATGTGTGTGTGTATAAAACTGAATAACTTTGCCGTACCTGAAACGAATACAACATTATAAATCAACTACACTTCAATAAAAAGTTGTTTTGAAAAAAAAAAAAAGGAAGGTTTGCACCAGGTGGTAGAAACCTTTAATGCCCAGCTAAAGATTCGGGTTATTTTCTAGCAATTCATAATAAAATCATTGTTGATAAAACCATGTCCTTTAGTGATGCTGAGAAAGGGGACACAGCATTGCCCAGCCCTCGAGGTGGGTCTGCTCCTCTCAAGGAATAAATACGTATTTGAATCATGAATTCCTGTTTCCCAGGGAATGTCTTACAATCATGTGCGGCAATTCAGAATGCCTGAGAAGTGTTCGTGTTTTGTTTTCTTAAATCCAGCCATTTAGTATTTACTTCTTGTTTATGACTGTAATTTGAACCTTATTTTAGGAGAATGTACCTAATAAAAGCGAGGTATTTATTTACTTTTCTATCTAGGTAATGAAGCATATATGTGTATACTTTGGAGGAAGTGAAGCAGATGAGCTGGTATTTATCGAGGGCCATATACACCACCCAGTATGTAGGTAGCTTTGTTTGTGCTATCCCAGTCAGTCCTCACAAACAGCTCTTACAAACAAGCAGTGGTTATCTTCTTTTATAGGTAAGGAAATTGAGGTTTTGAGGGGTCACATCCAACTGACATTGCTAGTAATTGTCAAGGGGGAAATCCAAACGTGCGTCTCTCTACTTGTATGAGAATTGCCAGTCATTCATAGTATTGTTTTTTAAGCTCTCAAAAGTCTACAGTGAAGGGATTGCTGTGCTCTTCATATATAGAAGCTTAAGGCCAGGAGGTAAAAAATGGTGTGGATGGAGAGCAGTTACCAGTGATATTTGCTAGCCTGCAAAAATAAGAACAGAAAATGGGCCAAGAGGAAGATTCCTTATAGCCAGGCAGAAATGTCTGCTAGAATATGTAGGAAAGAATCACAGCATCATAGGACTTGAGTAAATGTGAGCCTGAGGGAAGATTGGTAGCAATGATTTTATCAGAGTGAGTCATCTGACAGCTCTAATCAGAATCACCCCCTTTATTATAGCTTAGGTCATCCATGTGCCTATTTCTAGAAAAGACTGAATCAAGACAAGTGAAACATACCTGAAGATCCTGGCCTGAACTTTGTAATTGACCTGGCAAGAAAGTGAGCTTCAGATTTGACAGCTCAGTAGTGGTGGTGGTGGTGGTGCTGTTAGAAGTACTTAACAGTCTGTGTTTTCCTTCTACAGCATTATTTTCCAAACTTCCACAATTCCTGGAGGGGGAGGAAATCGAAAATATGTCTCCAGGGATCTTGAGGCATGAGCTGAAGTGATTGGGAATTTTTTTTGAAATCTCTTCTTTTATCTTTAGGCAATCTTCATTTTCATATTTATTTGTTTTAATTGAAATTACTTCTTTTGCTGGTTAAATATTTCCTTACCCCCATCCTAAATCACCCAGTGGAATTGACGGTTTGGGAAAATGTGCTTATTTCACTGGCCTGGCATCTCCCGCCTCTGTGCCGAGTGGGTGCCCCGTGTGAGAAGCACCACCTCCCAGGGTTTGAGCTCCCACAGAGGCTTTACCGGCAGCACACGGGGCTGCCACACCCCTGTTGACTCCCCACCCCTGTGACCCCCTCACTTCTGGTTCCTCCCTATTTATCACACTGTCATGGTCTCTTTCTTTCACTTGATTGGCATGACTTTATTTTAAGGGCTTTATCTCTTGATGTGTCCAACAGTTTTATTTTTAGAATTTCTTTTTTTTGTCTTACCAGGGGAATGTAACCAAATATCTATCTATCTATCTGAGTCTTGCAGGTACATATTTTTTCCTCACGATGCTGCTTGCTATTTCACTTAAGGCACAGTTGCTGCAGATATGACATGACAGAGGGCAGGCTTAGCCTGGGTGTTGTTTGCGGCCAGTCTCTTCTGGCACTGAGTCAGCATGAAGGCCCAGCTCTGTGTGTACGTGGAGCTGGGGGTGGGATGGGGGAGCAAATTGTCATCTCTGTCTCTTGGATAAGAGGGAATGAGCGCAGGCCAGCACGTACAGAAACTAATTTCAGGTCGCGAGCAAGTGCCAGCTTTATGATTGTTATATATATTGTATTTTTTAGTGATTCCCAGTTGATTTCCAGCTTTCGTTACAGCCTTGACAAGAGTTCAGTGCTTTTTGGTAATTTAACAGCAGCAAAGATTTCCTTTGTAAAGCATTTTTATACCTAAATGTTATATGAAAAGGATTATTGCTGATTTACTGATACTAAAGACTTGGTTCACGTTAAGCCCTCGAGTCCTTTGTTTAGGGTGTCATTTGTGTCCAATCTGTTTTCTTCTCCTGAAACTCGATTGTCTACCTTGAACTGGTCTAATCTTGCTTGATCCCATGTTTCCCCACTATCCCTCTGCAGAACCACCTTTTGTACCAAATGCAATTGCATTCCTGTCTTTTGAATGACATCTGCTACAAAAATAGCTTTTTACATAGGCCTTGTAGATTTCAAAATCTTTTCTTTTTAAACTACCCTGTCTTTATATCTTCGGAACTATTCTATGAGATAGACAGCTTGGGGATTGTTATTACTCATTTTTTGAATGAAAAAAGAAGATACCAGTGGTCGTGACTTGCAACTTCATGCCAAAGCCCCAGGTCTCTGGGGTTTCAATCTGCTGAACCATTCTGCTTCAGTACCCTAGTTTCTAGATACATTTCCAGTTTTCCCAAAAGTGGGAAGAATTTATTATGTAGGTTGAGTTGTCTACAGAGAAGATAGCTCTAAGATATTTCAGGTTTGTTTTTTTTTAAGTTTTAAAATCAGGTAAGAAACAATGAGTTTTCTGAATTTCCAAATAGGACTGGTTCCTATATTAGATAGGTTAAATATGTTTACTTCCTGAGAACAAAGTGGACTGAATCAGAGAAGATAGTGTGTGGCTAAGTTTTCATTTTTCTGTTTATTTCTGGGACTAGTATTTTATCTCCTCTTTGTTGAAATATTGTGAGAAAGTCATGGGTGGAAGAGTCACACTTTATGGTTCTTAGTAGGAATTTCTGTGTTCATGAGGTTTCTTAAAGGTAGTATTAGAGGTCCTCTAGCTATGTGAGAGTTTTTGAAAATCTAATAGAAATGGTAGATTTCCATGTGGTAAATCCATGGATCTTAAAATGTCAAGCTTCTTTACTTTCGGCTGGAATTTCATGCACCTGATTAGAATCCCTGTTTGGCAGCACATGGGCATGACTGATTAATTTTTTTGAGGGTTGTCATTTGTTTGTAGACAAGGAGTCCGTGAGGAGAGAACATAATCAAGTGACTGGTCTCCTAGTCTCCAGATAGTTGGAAGTCTGAGATTTGTGCTGCAGTGATGGAAATGTCCACCAGGTGGCACCAAGGATTTGCTTAACTGTTGGCTCCCCAGCTAGTTAGTGACTGGACCACCTGAAGCCCATTTAAACTTCTCCCCCACCTTGTAAACTATGGCTCAGCTGCAGCCGCACCCTCAGTTCTGGTCCCTGACTTCCCCTGCACCCACCCCCTCAGCGCTGCTGCTGCTGCTCTGTATCGGCGTCTCACCACACTGTGGGTGTTGACTCTTCCCCTGGATGGGAAGCTTCTTGAGAGCAGCGCCAAATGAATTTACTTTAAAGCTTATTCCTTTCGGTATTTCCAGCAGTGCCGGGCACAGGACCTCTGAGCTGCAGTGTTGAGTTAACATCTGTTGGTGATCTGTGGGCTAGTTGTGACCCTCCATCGCGTTCACTTTCAGTATGTTTTTTTGTCTTGAAGGGCATGTTTATTTTCCCAGCCGCATAAATGACTTGCTGGAGGGGGTTGTGTAGTTTCATAAACCTTACTCTAAACTGCACCCTGACCAACCACTTTCACTAACTTCCAAGGCAGTTTATAGAGATCATTCCTGTGGAATGATGGGTCTTCCCCGCAGCCCTGCAGTTGGCCTTGGCGGTGGGACTTCCCTGCGTGTTAGGCAGCAGATGGCCTCGGAGTTGTTAGGCTGTGCGCCGTGTAGGTAGGAGCTTGGGAAAAGCAGAAGAGAATCCTCTGTAGCTCTCATCCCTCTGCCTTATCGGGGCTCCCAGAGGGGCCTCCCACAGCAAGCGGGTTTGGCCTGGGAGGGAGGCCTCTTGCCGAGGAAGGGTGGGCCCGGGAGGAGCAGTAGTACCACAACATATTGTAGTTGGATTGTGTCATTTTATTGGAGACCATTAAGGAAGTGGACGTTCATTTTTTTCTCTTCCAGAAAACAGATAATGGCTTCTAAGCCAATTGGAAGGAAATTTGAAAAGGTTTCATAACAGTGTTATTTCATTATTGCAGCCAGCCTACACAGGCAACCAAGTTGTTTTCAGGCCTGACCCTGGCTCTGGCTTTTTCGTTGTGTGGATACCTTTCCAAAGTGTTTGATTTGATGAAATATTCAGGGGTTCTGTGTTTGATAGCAGACCCAAGAGTGTGCAGAACTCTGAGCAAACAGCATTTACATTTACCTAATGTAATTTAAAAAATGAGCCACAGTCTAGGTGATACTGGAGATGGTAATACTGATGTGGTGTGTCTGGGTGCTTCTTTGTTTAGCTCCCTAGTGAATTTGATAAACCAAGGCCATATTTTTATTTCTAGAGCTGGGAGTTCCCCAAGCTGGCCGTTTTGACCTTTGAATGTTAGGAGCCCCAAAAGTTCTGATTATGAGACAAGGAAAAGGCAACAGCTTTTCTTGTCCATTAAAAAACCCAGGACCCACTCCTGGCATTCCTTTGTCCTACAAACAGAGCAGAGAATGGGACCCCCGCTCTTTGGGGTGGTGTTACTTTAAAGACAATCAGAATCTACCTGTTAAATGCTCATCTTCTCTGTGAGTCTGTGTTTTGGTTTATTATCACCTTTGGCAGTTGAATTTAAATCCACTGGGGGTGGGGTGGGGTAGTTTGTAAGTACATTTTCAGAAATGCATCTAAAAGTCTTTTCAGGAAAAATTTGGGACCTGCTAGTGCAAATTAACATCGCTAATACAGCTGCTTTATTTTTAGGTGATCGGCGAGGACAATGTGGCAGTGCCCTCCCACCTCTGCACGGTGATCCTGGTGCGCAGAAGCCCGGGGTCTACTGAGCCCCTGGCACTAGGGACTTCATGGTGCCCAGCAAGGCCATTGACTTCCAGCCCCAATTAAGTGAGCTCCAGGTGAGCCTGCAGGAGCTGGAGAAGTTGTCAGGACTGGTGTTTTTCCCTCATCTGGATGGAAATAGTGACATCAGGAACATCTGCTTGGTGGACACCTGTAAGCTCCTGGATTTCAGGAAGTTCACTCTGAGCGCAAGAAAGATTCAGGGAGCCCGATCGGTACTCAGACTGGAAAATCCTTTCATGGAAAATTTGCGGAACGCAGGCATTGAACCCAATGAGGACTTCATGACTCACTGCAAAAAGAAGCTGGAAGAACTCAAAGCTCAGAGCAGTCAGGAGTCCTGGAAAGAAAGCCCTCGTAGTTCACCTCTCAGAAGTGTGATGTTGTCTGTAACGAAGCAGGTGCAGCCTCTTTGAGATACTATGTTTTAGAGGCTCTGCTTTAAAATGATGGAATCCTAAATTTCAGACTAAATTTTTCCCCAAAAGATCAAAGATGTCAAATGTTTTGGTGGGTATTTTATTTGATGTGAGAAACTAAGGAAACTGTTAACACCTGCAGATTACGGGCTGGTCTTGTGTCAAGTTAACAGGAGGGCTGTGTCTGCAGGATGACGCTGTGTGCGTGTCCCTCTGGGTGTATTGTATGTGAAGGCGTTATATTTTCTGCCTCCAGATCATACAGTGTCTTTGATTTATCTGCTCAGCCTTCTTGGAACCCAATATTGTATGTGTTCTTTCCCTGGGACTTGAGCTGGTCTTAGAGATGGCTTTTAGATATCCCCTATGCATTGTCCTGACCACGTGTATCATACATTTGTTTCTTGTTCCTCCCCTTATGGGCCTGCTGTTCCTCCTCTTCCGTCAACTACATTTTCTGCTCACTTAGTATGTTCTATATACTAAGCTCAGTGCTTTACATGTATTATCCTACAACTACCCCCTGAGGGAAATACCACTATCCTCATTTTACCCAAGAGGAAATTGAGGCTTAGAGAGCTGAAGTATTTTGCCCAAGGTTCATCTTCCCAAAGAATTAATCCACAAGGAATGGGCACACAACATGGGGTACATTAAAATCTTCCCTGACACAGAGGCTTTTGACTCAGAAAGACATATGTCCTGAGTGATGTAAGGGGTGTCTGTCTGTGATCCTGGGGCCTGCTTGGTAAGAGGGCTCTGGTTTCTTGTCTGCCATCAAGCCAAAGGGACTTTAATGTCCTCTGACTTGAACCCTCCTTAGTTCTTTGGGAAGAAACAGTCACAGGTATTTGAAGGTTAAAGGTCAGTGCTTTTTGGGGTTTATCAGAGTCCCTATTTGCCTTCAGAAATGCAATTCTTCTAGTGTCTGGCTGGTGCCAAATCGATGTGTTCCCTGCTTTGCAGATGGGCTTTTTGTTCTAGAGATTGAGGAACCTTAGAAGGGTCTGTGCCCACAGATTCACCAGCCTGTGGCCCACTCACCTTTGTGCCAGCTTGCCTACCTGGATGGCATACATAAGGGCTGGTGGTTGGCCCAAAGACCCAAAGACAGTTACCTCTGGGGGAAACAGTGGCTGTTTTCTGAGCCAGATCTCTAGATTTGGGTTTATGTGGAATCCTTTCATGGGCTGTCATAAGTGTAGGCAGTAAAATATCTTCAAATAGGGCACAGGAAGTTGTCTGACTGTGTCCTATCACTGCTGTCTTTCCAAGTGCTGTTACTAGAACAGTTTTCATGGTGCTTTGTGTTTGTCTCTAAGAGACATGCCAAGGCTTTAAGATAAAGGTAAGATGATAATGATTGACAGTATTCTGCTTTATTTGGGTAAAAAAGAAAGAAGTTGGGGGGTCAGAACACCGCAGCCCAATTAATACCTGCCTGTTTTATCCCCCTGCTCCCCATTAGCTTGTGCCAGTCTTTTTCTTCTCAGGAAGAAAGAGCCAAAATGTCAATGTGACCAAAAAATCTGTTACTTTTTCTCCTTCTTGAAGAGGTGACAGTAGGGTCTGGGTGTTTTTCCAGGAGCCCGAGGGCGGCTCTGTGGGAGAGGTCCTACCGCCCGTCTCCAGAGGTGAATCCCCGTCCGCTGTCCCCCGGGCCTGTCACTACGTTCTCCTCTGACCTGAATTTCCAGCAGCCTTGGGGTTATTCCCATGCTGTTCTCACTCCTGTGTCACCACCTCAATGGTAGAGAATCTTGATTTTTAGATCAATAAATTAAAGTGTCTTAACATGTTTTTAGTTCCTATGAAAAATGCTACCTGGTCATTGTGAAAAAAAAGAGATAACTACTTATAACAAAAAAAGAAGTCTCCCAGTCCTCATTTTTATATGTAAAAGTTTTGTTGGTATACGACAAGTGATGCTTGAATTGTTGTCTCAACATTTCCACTAAGAGTCCCTCCAAAACTAACTTTGAAATGTAAACACTGGGTAGAGCTCAGGATTTTCCTCTGGATCAGATCACTTCCGCCTCCCCCGCGGGACTGTTGAGTACTTGGACTCAGACGCAGCAGAGCCCTAGGCCTCCCCCCAGCATCAGGTGTGTCCCTCTGGTCAAAGAACACCTCATTACTGACCTGAGCCAATCACCATCCAGCCGGGCCCTCTCCGGGTCCTGCCGCGGTCTCAGGCTGCACCTGGGACTCTGCCTTCCACTCTGTTTATGCTCAGGGAACCCCTGGTCTGAGGGAGGCTGCCGAGGGAGAAGGACCAGGCTTCGGGGGCTCTGCTGCTGGGATCCCCCTCTGGGGACGAGGGACTCACTCTCTAATCTCTCTCCACCTGCAGTAACATCTTTATTTCGAGACTTCAGGCTCTTTGGTCTATGGATTGAGACTATTTTGCCTATATCGTATGCAGCAAAGGGGGGCCTTCCACAAGTGGCAAAGGTAGGATGGGTGTGCTAGCCCCTTAAATACCTGTTAGTATTTCTGCCCTTGTGCCTCCATCTTCAAACGACTGAAAACCTCCGTCCCTCCTTTCAGGACTTAGAATAGAGCCCAGCAGGAGATACAGAGTCTGATCTCAAGGGAATGAATGGCTTCCTACAGAGCTGGGCTCAGCCTGCAGCCCTGCTCTTGGAGTGACTGTGAGTATTACCATGCGGCCTGTGTTTCCTGCCTTGATTGTGAGTCCATAAATGTCATTGGCGTTAACATGATGAATCTCAAATTTCCCTTCAGCGGCCTGTCCCCGACCCCAGGGTCTGCTGTTGTGTTCCCTGCTAACTCCCTCCCATGTCCACCCTGTGTGCCCTTCCCCTTTCTGGGCCCTCACTCTCCTCCCTGAGCCTCTAATTCATTCTGGTGGAGCTGGTCAGGGGTGGCCTCACATCGACCATAGAACCCCTGCTCTTGCCCACCTCCACGCCCAGCCTCTCCATCCAGCCTGCTTTTCTGGGTGTCATCATGGAGAAGGTCTATCAGGGGATCCAGTGCTGCTTTTCCAGTCCAGCCGCACCTTCAGGAACCAACCCTCAGGTCATCAGAGGGCCTAGTGGGATGTACCACACTCTGTATAATTTGGGGCAGGGGAGATGGGGTGGTTCGATGGGCTTCTCTTCCATGTTCCTGAACTTGACAATTCGGCCAAGGGATGGTCCACCCTGAGTGCACAGCACCTCTAGGGGTCACTGTGGCCTAATGCCACACCACTGGGACCTCGCCCCAACACAGAGCCTCAGTAGGCAGGCTCCAAGCTCTCAGGCTGGTTGGGACAGGAGGGGTCATCTCTTCCAGTGCGCCTCATGTTTGGCTCACGTCAGAGAAGCCTAGAGAGTTTAATTTTGCCCCCCAATTTTATTTTGAATAATTTCAAGCTTTCAGAAAAGTTGAAAGTGCAACGAATGTCATCTCCCTCCATACTGTGTCTCATTTGCATTCTTGTCTTGAACCATTTAAAAGTAACTCATTGTCTAAAAAAATGTAAGTTGTAGACACTTCACTATTTTTTTTTTCTGTTTATTTTTTTCTTTTTCCTTTTTTTCTTTTTGGCTGCGTTGGGTCTTCATTGCTGCGCGTGGGCTTTCTCTAGTTGTGGCAAGTGGGGGCTACTATTCATTGCGGTGCGCAGGCTTCTCATTGTGGTGGCTTCTCTTGTTGCGGAGCATGGGCTCTAGGCACGCGTGCTCAGTGGTTGTGGCTCATGGACCCTAGAGCGCAGGCTCGGTAGTTGTGGCGCACAGGCTTAGTTGCGCCACGGCATGTGGGATATTCCCAGACCAGGGCTCGAACCCGTGTCCCCTGCATTGGCAGGTGGATTCTTAACCACTGTGCCACCAGAGAAGCCCTTTGCTGTTTTTTTACTTTATTTTTTTAAACTGAAGTGTAGTTGACTTACAATGTTAATTTCTGCTGTAAGCAAAGTGATTCAGTTATACATATATACATTCTTTTTAAAAATATTCCTTTCCATTATGGTTTACCATAGGATATTGAATACAGTTCTCTGTGCTATACAGTAGGACCTTGTAATTTATCCATTCTGTATATAATAGCTTACATCTGCTAACCCCAAACTCCCACTCCATCCTTCCCCCAGCCTGTGTGCCCTTGGCAACCACAAGTCTGTTCTCTATGTCTGTGAGTCTGTTTCATAGGTAGGTTCATTTGTACCATATTTTAGATTCCACATATAAGTGATATCATGTGATGTTTGTCTTTCTCTGTCTGTCTTACTTCATTTACTGTGATCATCTCTAGGTCCATCTGTGTTGCTGCAAATGGCATTATTTCATTCTTTTTTATGGCTGAGTAATATTTCATTGTCTATATGTGCCACATCTTCTTTATCCATTCATCTGTCGATGGACATTTAGGTTGTTTCCATGTCTTGGCTATTGTGAATAGTGCACAGCACTTCACTTTTTCATACTTCAGCCTGAATTACCTAAGAAAAAAACACTCCCCTATTTCCAAAGTAACTATTATCACATCTAAGAAAATTATCAAGATTTTGATATCATCTAATAAACAATCTCAATTAGAATTTGCCTGCGTGTTCCCAAAATGTTTTTTATACTTTTTTGAAACATCCAGGCTTCAATCAAGGTTCCTATATTATATTTTGTTAATTATGTCTAGTCTCTCAATCTAGAATAGTCTGCCTGGTGAACTTCAAAAGAATAGTAGATTCTCCAACCCCACACTTGAAGATTTTGATTCAGTAGATCTGATGTGAAGCTGGAATCTATATTTTCTAAACAAGCAACACTAGCAACCCTGAGGAGCAACCAGGATTTGGAACCAGACCATGCCCTTCTTTGCTCCCACCCTCCCCCAAGGCACACATTCCTTAGACAGACGTCTTCTGGCAAGCAGGTGGTCTTTGAGCTTGACCTTGTGACTATCAAGGGAAAACTTTCTCCTATCCCATTGGGCCCCCAGGTGCCCAATTTTCTTTACAGAAGAGCTGCATAACATTAAGCTGAAACCTTCCCCTGTAACTCCTGCTCATCAATGACAGGCCCTAACCGCCTTTCCAGGCTACACAGAACTGGCTGGCACCTACTTTCACCTGATAGCCCTTTAGAGATAAGGTGCTCCTAATGACATCAGGGCATCTCATTTTCATGCCCAGGCATTCATGGATTTCAGACCCTTCACCATGATTTCACATGTCTTCCTGGTGTGGCGGCCACGTCTGGACAAAGCATTCAGGGTGAGGTGATAGGAGTGCTGAATCGAGGTGGGGGATTGACACCCCACTTTTCTCACTATACCACTGGTTCACGTGGGACTCGCTCCAACTAACAGCTTTGGGTCTTTTCCACATGATCTACTGTCAAATCACTTTCTCATCATGTGCTCACATAGTCAATTTTTGGAACACAAATATGGCATTTTATGTATGCCCAACTATTAAGAGTCTACTTGATTATAGCTCTTACCCATCTTCAGGCGAGTTCACATTCTCGGTGATCCTGATTTGGCTATCTGACATGTTAGCTATGCCTCCCAGCTTTGAGACTGTAGATTGGAAAAACAAGCCTTCAATGTGTCCGTTAAAAACATTGAAGGAGACAGAGCCAAGGAAGGTCCCTTTGGTAAAAAATTCATTTTACATGGCAACCTGCTTCACATACCCATGCAGCAAGTTTCATGTGATAATAATGGGCTCTGATATTTTCAGAACTTACGTTCAATTCTCTTCTATGTCTTTAAAAAAACAAACACTAAATTGATTGCACAATGCAGAAATAGGTCTCCATGAAAATTTGCCTGTGAGTCACTCTGGGACAGGGAGATTGCCCACTGCACCTCTGGGTGCACACAGCACGGCTGGGCCAGCGCTTTGGACACCTGTGCTGTGCAGGGAGACTGCCCAGCCCATCTTCCCACTTACACATCTAATATTTGGCCTCCACCCCGCCAGGCTGTTGCCGTCATTTTACTTTGCTTTGTAGTTCAGTCATTCATCATTTACTTGTCTTTGCCCTCCAAGGCCTGCTAACTTCCTGGAGGCAGGCAGATTGCAGAGTTGACTCCTTTCTGGGGCCTCCAGAGGGTTCTGTAAACAGCACGTGCCCAAGACGTGTTATGGAGTTACCAGCAAGGCAGAAATGTTGAGCTCATCCTGCTTGAGTCTCACTGTGCTCATGGTCCCTGTGAGGGAACCCAGGAAGGCTGAGGACTAGGGCCTGGCTGGGGGGGCCAGTCCCCCTGCAGGGAACAGAGAGACTGGCCTCTGAGACGATGACTTCTCAGAGGAGGGAGGAAGGCATGTGCATTGTTCTGGCTGTGAGCTTGTGGGCAGGCGCTGCGTGGAGCAGGGCCCTTTGCCTGGGATGACCGCTGGCGTGCTGAGCATTGCTTCCAGCTGGCTGGAGCTCCCCGGGCGCTTTCCCCACTCACTTTTCATCAGGATCCACAGGGTCTGGTCCTGAGGCTGCCCGTCCCAGTGGGAAGATGGGAGCAAGGAGGTGCCCGTCAGAGTGTGCTGAGCAGGGCTTTTGTGTGTTTGGCCCAGAGAGAAGCGGAGTTAAATTCAGGTCTTCCAGCTGTGTGCAGGTGTGGAACCCTGCCCTCTCCCCTGCCCCCAGCCAGGATCTTGGAATTATTTCTCTCCTCTCCCTCCCCCAGCCCCAGTTCCTCGACAGGCACAGGATGAACCGTCATGCCCCTGGTGATGCCAGGGCTCATTTCTTCCCAAATGTCTTCTAAGGCTGGGGACAGTGGCAGACAGTGGCCTTGAATTTGCCAGGCCTCCCCAGCAGCTCCGAGGCCTTGGCACATCTGGGGCCCAGCTGGCTCTCTCTTAGCCCACTAGGCAGGACACATATTTTAGTTCCCACCACCTCCCATGATGGGCCCCTGACTTCTCCCCCGGCCTCCTGATTTCTGTGCTGTGTGCCCCCTCTCTCCTCTCTGCCCCTCCCTGCCCCGCACTGCAGAGGGAGCCTTCAATCTCTCGCTGTCATTGCCATTCAGACACGGGCCGAGACCTTGGATCTTCTCCAAGGTCAGTGGAGTCCAGGACAGTGTGACGTGTCTGTGTCCTCTTTCCCCATATGAGGCTGAAACTTGAATAGACTGGTATTCCTCAGGGGTAAGTGTGCCCCGACGCCTCCTTCACTGTGGCCCTGGGACCCTTCCTCCGGGGTCCCTGGCTGAGGCTCAGAGCCTTACAAGCTCTGGTCTAGGGTCAGAACCTAGCTCTGCTCCTCTGCATACTTGCAATATGATTTCAGGTAAGTGGCACCCCCTTACGCCTAGTTCCCTGTGTGCAACTTGAGGTTGGACCAGACACTCTCCAGGGTCCCTCTGCGTTCGGTGTTCTGACTGTCCAGGGCACAGCACTCCTTCTCAGAACGCAGCCTGCAGGGGTGCTTTGCGGGGAGACATGCAGGGGCAGCCTGGAGGCGCGGGGGATAGTGGGCTGAGGGGCCTCAGAGGAGGCGTGAAATGAGGGAGAGGCAGAGCAGGCCGGTGTGGACAGCCCTGTCCCAGCCCTATCTCCCGTCCGCGACACCCTCTCCACACCCCAGCCCCGATAAGCGGGTGTGAGCCACGGCCGCCTTGTGACAGGTCCTTCAGCGGGGAGGGGATGGCGCGGGTCCAGGCCTCTGCTGAATCCAGACGTCAGCGCCTCCCTCCCCCACCCCCTCTTCCCTGCTGGGCTGGACAGGCCCAAGCAGCCCCATCCTCCCTGACACTCGGCCAGCGAGGTTCAGCCTCCTCAGGGGTGCAGGGAGCAGACCTCCCTCAGTCCTTTCTGGCAAAGAGCCGAGGAGGACGGCCACCCCTGCCAAGCTGCTCCTGCAGTGACCGTGGGGCTGGGGCCTGGCTGGTCCTCTCGTCTCCTGCCCTCACCCCATCTCCTCCAGTCCCTGTGGCCATCAGCTTTCAGTCATCCCCCCTCAACTCTGACTTTGGGGCCACTATTCCATCGGGGCCCACCTTCTTTCCTCCAAGGCCCCAGCCAGTGTTCACCACCAGCAGGCCAAGGCAGAAACCCCTAATTTCTGGGTTTGTGGGCCTAGGGGTCTGAGAAGAAGAGACACTGAGCTTGGAGCTCTCAGGAAGGGGAAGGGAAAGGCAAACAGGCTGGGCTAGAGGCTGCAGGACACCCCCGGGAAGGAGGGTCTTTGCCCCCAAGCCTAAGGCACTCAACTCGGAGCTTCCTTCTGCTTTCTCAGAGGCTCGCGAACGTGTTCAGAGCTGAAGATTGCTTTGATTCTCAGGCTGCCACCATTGTGCATCAGGCAGCCCATCCATGTGCATTTGGGTGTAAAGACGTGCGTGTCCTCTGTGTGTGTTCCCGTCCCCGAGTTCCGTTCTCAGCCTCTGCACAGCTTATGAGGCATCAAGGCCCACTGGCTAAGAGCACAGGCTCTGGACCCAGGCAGATTGGCCTGGGGTCAGATCACAGCTCTGCCATCTTAACTGCTCTGTGCCTCAGTTCCCCCATCTGCAAAAGGAAGATGACAACGTGGACGATAGTACCACATACCTTGTAGGACTCTTGCAAGTATCAAATGAGTTACGATAGTACCGCATACCTTGTAGGACTCTTGCAAGTATCAAATGAATTACTACTTGTAAAGTATTTGAACAGCGCCTGCCACAGAGTAAGCACCATGGTGTTGTTGGCCATTATTATTATTTGCGTAAATTTTACTTTAATGTAATTTCACATATATCCTTTATGCAGAGTCACCAATTATTTATATTTTGCTCATTAATTTTATAATTCTCTCTCTACACATATGTATGTATAATATACTGTATATTCTGTATTGTATATATACTACACATAGTATATACACATACACATTTTTTTCTCTGAATCACTTGAGAGTAAGTTGAAGACATCATGCCTTTTTACCCCTAAATACTTGAGACTGTATTGGTGAGGACAAGGATATTCTTTTACAAAATCACAATGCAGTTAACAAAATCAGAAAATTTGTTATCTAATCCACAGACCATATTCAAATTTCATCCGTTGTGTCAATCACGTCTTCTTTCTATTTATTTTTTTTCCTGTTCCAGGGCCACCTGTTGCATTTAGTTGTCATGTCCCTTTAGTCTCCTTTAATCTGGAAGAATTCCTCGGCCTTTCCTTGTGTCTCTTGAACTTGACATTTTTGAAGAGTTTAGGCCGGTTATTTTGTAGAATGACGTTGCTCAAGTTCTGTCGCTGTCTCCTCATGATTTGTTTCAGGTTATGCATTTTTGGTAAGATTACCACAAAGGGGATGTTGTATCTCTCTCGGAGTATCACATGGGGAGGCACGCAATATCCATTTTCCCATTTGGTAGTGATGTTGTCTCCGATCGCTTGGTTTAGGAGGTGTGTGCCAAATTCCCCTGCTGTTAAATTAAGAAAATTAAAGAGCAGCTGTGGGAGGATACTTTGAGACTATGTTCCTCATGAAACTTTTATCCTAATTTTCGTCCATCGATGATTTGCTACTCCCTCCCTCCTTCTAAACTTACTAACTGGACCATTCAAACTGGCTCCCATGTCTTTTGACATGTATATACCAGTCTAAGCATTCTCTTACTTTCTAGGCTGGTCCGGGGCTCATCTTGTATTTTTTCTCTGCTCTAGCAATGAATCAGCCATTTCAACAAGGAGTCCGATTTCCTTTGAATGGAGAATGGTATTTAGAAACCAAGACTTGGGGCTGCGTGTGCTCATTGATACTGGTGTATTATTGCTCCTACTTGACCATTTTATCATCTGTTCACTTGGATGCGAAGGTTGGGGCAGCACCAATGAAACTGCAGCTTGGAGATGGGAGGGGCAAAGGAACAAGGTGACCTGCATAGAGTCCCCTCTCCTCTCTGGCTCTCTGAGTCCTCCCCGCCTTCTCTTTCCTTCTTTCCCTCTTCATCATGACCTCATGTCCCCCTTCTTGGTCAGAATTCCTCTGGAGATTCCAGCTGTGGGAACCTCTGAAACCATTTCCCCAGCTACGTGTGTGATATCAGAGGCAGACAACTATGTGACCTTTGTGTGTGAACAGTCAAAGGCAAAGATAATTTACAAGAAAGTTTTTGCTTAGAACAGTCTGGTGACAGGGTGATTGGGGAAGACACATTTGGAAGATTTCCACCTGGAAATGTTCCTTTTTCCGGCATGAAAAGCACACAGACCCAAACCTGTGCTGCGGTTAAGGCTGGGTGCCGTTGGAGGTCTGCTCTCCAAATAAGCCTCTGCAAGGCTCAGGGGACCCGCAGGAATGGTTACATGCCCAGTGCAGCCCACTTGCCATGTCCACAGATAGCAGGTACAGGTGCGGCTTAAAAAGAAACTGCCTGGAGTCCGGGGAAGACCACTTGGCTGGCTTTGTTAGTTATTCAAATGTAGGGTGAGTACATATCCCTGGTCCCCCACTTGGGAGTTAGTTAACTGTTTTGAGACTATATTCAAGGCTTCCTCTCTCTGAGATCCGGGGTATGGAAAGCTGGCCTCTGGAGGAAGTGCATCAATTTACAGAAGGACCCAGAGCCTCTGGGATGGAGGAAACAGTATCCAGCTGCTACTTCCTGAGATGAGAAGGGAAGGAGGTGTATTGTGGGGGAGTGGTGTGACCACAATAAAGGTCTTGGACCGGGAGCTTCTGAAATGAAATGATCTTGGGGAAGCAGAGGTCAGGGGTAGTGACAGGATCCCAGCAAGGGCTCCCCTGTGTTTCATGGGGAAACGCTGGCTTCAGTGTGGAGTCAGGCTACTGTTGGGAGGTGCTGAGCTGGGCTTGTGCTCTCGACTGGAGACTGTGGTTATTTATCCACAGGAGT
The DNA here is from genome assembly GCF_009873245.2 of Balaenoptera musculus. Lineage (NCBI taxonomy): Eukaryota > Metazoa > Chordata > Mammalia > Artiodactyla > Balaenopteridae > Balaenoptera > Balaenoptera musculus. The sequence continues at coordinate 61,361,518 of NC_045795.1, read as the reverse complement.
GTCACCTAGAGATGAATTAAAGTGGGGTTCCCCCCCTGGGCTCCCTGTGACTTTGAGGAATGGTACCGCCTTCTGGCAGCCTGGGCTGGATCCTGCAAGGTGTCCAAGTGTCCTCAACAGTGACATGGCAGTGCCGTCAGACCTCAACCCCAATTTTGTTTTGTAAACAATTCAAGCAGAAGGTGAAGTTCCCTCAAGAGAGGGACTGGATATGACATGTAAATTCTTGATAGGTTGATAGAAAACATTAAAAGCTGATTGAGAGTATTCCCTGCCAGTCCAGTGGTTAGGACTCTGAAGCTCTCACCGCCGAGGGCCCAGGTTTGATCCCTGGTTGGGGAACTAGATCCCACATGCTGCAACTAAGACTTCGCATGCTGCAGCTAAGAGTTCGCATGCCACAACTAAAGATCCCATACATGGCAACTAAGACCCAGCACAGCTAAATGAATAAATAAATATTAAAAAAAAAGAAAAGAAACAAGGGCTAAAATCTTAAAAAATAAATAAATAAAAAGGGTGAATTTGTTATGTGTAAATTATACCCCACGGAACCTGATCTAAGTATAGAAACAGTGGCTGGAGAGGATAGAAAGTACGATGGTCATTCTTGCCTCATTGCGAAAGTGACATCCGAGGAAAGAGGGGAGCCATGCACTCTCTGGGAGAAGACTGTGTCAGAGAGGGAACAGCCACTGCTGAAGCCCTCAGGTGAGGCGTGCACGGCCTGGGCAAGAGCCAGCAAGGAGCTGGTGTGGCTGAAGTGGAGTAAGAGCCGGGGTTGTAGACGGGCTCAGACAGGCCCTGGGGAGCGGGGTGCATTGGGGGGCTGCAGAGGGCTCAGGCTGTTCTCTGAGTGCGATGGGGGACACTCGGGGGTTCTGTGCAACTTGCCTTTTAATAGACGCCACTGGCTGCTGTGTTGAGAACGGTCTGGGCCAGGGACCAACCAGGAGGCCTTTGTAAGAATCCAGGCAAGAGGCGTTGGTGGCTCAGACCAGCTTGGCAATGGTGGTGTTGAGGAGTGGTCGGATTTGGGATATATTTTGAAGGCAGAGCCGGCAGGATTTCCTGCTGGATTGGATGTGGGGTGTGTGAGAGAGAGGAGGTAGGGATGATGCCAGGGTTTTTGGCCTGCGCAGCTGGAGCTCCAGCTGAAAACCCCATGGGGGCTATTACCTGTCCCTGGGGCCTGTGGCTGAAGTCAAGACAGACACGGGGGAGGGCTCGGCCCTGCTCCCGGCTCTGGGGCTCAGGGGATGGGCTGCCCGTACTGGTTATTCCATTACCCTTTATTTATTGGCCTTATTGGCTTTTGTCATTTCCTTGTTGTCTCCTGTCTGGAGAGAAGACTATAAATGTGATGGATTGATACAGGATACAGGAGGCCCAATTATCTCTGTCGAGCCGGCCTCTCCTCTTGGTCAAGCCCTCCCCGTTCTCTGTCTTTGCAGCACCTCCCATAGCCTTGCAGGCAGAAGCAGCCTGGTCCCTGGCTGTCCAGGAAGAGGGAGTGCAGCCCAACAGGGTGAGTGGCAGACAGACGGTCCCCAGGAGACACGGCTCCAAGAGTAAATACAGGAGGCAAGCTCAGCCCCACAGAGGCCGGGCCGGAGGACAGCGGGGTGGGAGGGCAGGACGTACCGCCGCCGGTCAGCCCACACCCGGGGAAGGGGGCTCTGCTTCGACTTGCACGCCTTTCTGGAATCCGAGCTGGCGCCTCCCTCCACGAACGCTGGGGTGATGGGGCTTTTCTCTCCGGCAGCAGGTGCCTGGCAGCTGCCCGTGGATGCCAGCCCCGTGAACTGGCCTGGGAGGAAGTGCTTGTCGGAGTGGTGATTGTACGTGCTGGGCTTGGGCTTGGGCTTGGCCTATCCCTGTCCCCTGCCCTTCAGGCTGACTTGGGACACCCACAGGAGAGCGGCGCCTTGGGTGGGGGCCCCCGGGGTCCCTCTGGGGTCCCCCCAGGGTCCCCTGAGACAGAGCTTGGCAGCTGCCAGGCTTTGAGTGTCATTTCTGGACCAAACCCCTCGGCCCCCACCTCGGGCCTGTCTGCCTGCCTCTGTCCCTGGGAATGTCCTGAGGCCCCTGGTCCAGGGCGGTGGGGACAGGAAGCCTGAGGTTCCTTCTTAGGATTTCAGGCATCTCCCTGTGGTCACGCCCTGCTCGCTCCCCAACACGGACCCTGGTTACTGTGCCTTGAGCGTGCGTGTGTGTGAATCCGCACCTGCCTCTCCATGTAGGCGAGGATCTCATGTAGGTGACGTCCTTCCAGAAGAACAAAGAGTGGAAGGTGGGACTGTGGGTGAGAATAGGAGCCGGGGACCTAAGAGGACAGAAGGGCAGGAAGGATTCAAATGGAGGAGAGGATCCAGGTGAACCCAGTGGACAGTGAACGGCTGGGTTGAGGGGGTGTCTCTTGTGCCAGCATTCCGGGGCTGCTCTCTGTGCCAGGCACAGGGCGGGGGCCAGAGAGTGTGGTGCGAGCGGGCCGGCCTGGCCTTCCCCAGCCCTCAGGCAGCGCACAGGACGGTGCGCTGGAGGGGTGTGCAAGTGGGGCAGGAGACACAGTCCTGCGGCTTCCCCAGCCCATCCGCCGTGGCCTTTGGCATCTCCTAGCTCTCGGCCGCTGCCCGCTCTGTCTCCGCCTGTAGGAGTGAGTGCCTGTGCTGTCTCCCTGCCCCTCCCAGCCTCCCGGCACTGAGTCTCGAGGCCGTCAAGGCTGAGGCGGAAGAGCGGCTGGCACGGGGCAGGGAGCAGCCAGGGCCCTGGCCCCAGGGTGAGAGCTGACGTCTGTCCGGGAGCATCTCTCTCCCTGCCAAGGGCTGAGATCCTGAGCTGCATGCCTTCCTTCTGACACAGGAGCCGGCATCCGTCCCTCATGGAACCTGGACCCCAGCCTCACCCCAGAGTGGCCGGGTGACAGCTGTGGTGGTGTGGTGACCGCAAGGGCCTCTCTTGCCTCCCTCCAGATGCGCCTGACACCTCCCAGGCCAATATTTTATATTGGGGGTATAGTTGATTTACAATGTTGTGTTAGTTTATTGTCAGTTTCAGGTGTACAGCAAAGTGATTCAGTTATACATATACATATATCCATTCTTTTCCAGGTTCTTTTCCCATATAGGTTATTACAGAGTATTGAGTAGAGTTCTCTGTGCTATAAAGTAGTCCTTGTTGATTAACTATTTTATATATATTAGTGTGTATATGTCAATCCCAACTTCCTAATTTATTACCCCCACTACCTTTCCCCTTTGGCAAACATAAGTTTGTTTTTTTTATGTCTGAGTCTGTTTCTGTTTTGTAAATAAGTTCATTTGTATCAATTTTCAGATTCCACATATAAGTGATATCATATAATATTTGTCTTTCTCTGTCTGACTTACTTCACTTAGTATGATCATCTCTAGGTCCATCCATGTTGCTACAAAAGGCATTATTTCATTCTGTTTTATGGCTGAGTAATATTCCATTGTATATATACACCACATCTTCTTAATCCATTCCTCTGTTGATGGACATTAAGGTTGCTTCCATGTGTTAACTATTGTAAACAGTGCTGCTGTGAACACTGGGGTGCACGTATCTTTTTGAAATATGGTTTTCTCTGGGTAGATGCCCATGAGTGGGATTGCTGGATCATATGGTAATTCTATTTTTAATTTTTTAAGGAACCTTCATACTGTTCTCCACAGTGGCTGTTACGAATTTATATTCCCAACAACAGTGTATAGGGGTTCCCTTTTCTCCACACCCTCTCCAGCATTTATTCTTTTTAGACTTTTTAATGATGGCCATTCTGACCCATGTGAGGTGATACCTCATTGTAGTTTTGATTTGCATTTCTCTAAAAATTACCAATGTTGAGCACCTTTTCATGTGCGTTTTGGCTATCTGAATGTCTTCTTTGGAGAAATGTCTATTTAGATTTTCTGCCCGTTTTTTGATTGGCTTTTTGTTTTTTTGATATTGAGCTGCATAAACTCTTTGTATATTTTGGAGATTAATCCCTTGGTCGCATCATTCGCAAATATTTTCTCTCATTCTCTGGGTTGTCTTTTTGTTTTATTTATGGTTTCCTTTACTGTGCAAAAGCTTTTGAGTTTAATTGGGTCCCATTTGTTTATTTTTGTTTTTATTTTCGTTACTCTTGGAGGTGGATCCAAAAAGATACTGCTGCAAGTTATGTCAATGAGTGTTCTGTCTATGTTTTCTTCTAAGAGTTTTATGGTATCCAGTCTTACATTTAGGTATTTAATCCATTTTGAGTTTATTTGTGTTTGATGTTAGAGAATGTTCTAATTTTATTCTTTTACATGTAGCTGTCCAGTTTTCCCAGCACTTATTGAAGAGACTGTTTTTTCTCCATTGTATATTCCTGCCTCCTTTGTCATAGATTAATTAACCACAGGTGTGTGGGCTTATTTCTGGGCTTTCTGTCCTGTACCATTGATCTATATTTCTATTTTTGTGCCAGTATCATACTGTTTTGATTACTGTAGCTTTGTAGTATAGTCTGAAATCAGGGAGCCTGATCCCTCCAGCTCTGTTTTTCTTTTTCAAGATTGCTTTGGCAATATTTTGTGTTTCCATACAAGTTTTAAGATATTTTGTTCTAGATCTGCAAAAAATGCCATTGGTAATTTGCTAAGAATTGCATTGAATCTGTAGATTGCCTTGGGTAGTGTAGTCATTTTGACAATATTTAGTCTTCCAATCCAAGGACATGGTATATCTTTCCATCTGTTTGTGTCATCTTTGATTTCTTTCATCAGTGTCTTACAGTTTTTGGAGTATGGGTCTTCTCCTCCTTAGGTAGGTTTATTCCTAGATATTTTATTCTTTTTGATGTGATGGTAAATGGGATTGTTTCCTTAATTTCTCTTTCTGATCTTTCATTCGTAGTGTATAGAAATGCAACAGATTTCTGTGTATTAATTTTGTATCCTGCAACTTTACTGAATTCATTGATGAGCTCTAGTAGTGTTCTGGTAGCATCTTTAGGATTTTCTATGTACAGTATCATGTCATCTGCAAACAGTAAGTTTTACTTCTCCTTTTGCAATTTGAATTCCTTTTATTTCTTTTTCTTCTCTGATTGCTGTGTCTAGGACTTCCAAAACTACGTTGAATAAAAGTGGCAAGAGTGGACATCCTTGTCTTGTTCCTTATCTTGGAGGAAATGCTTTCAGCTTTTCACTATTGGGTATGATGTTAGCTGTGGGTTTGTCATATATGGCGTTTATTATGTTGAGGTAAGTTGCCTCTAGGCCCACTTTCTGGAGAATTTTTATCATAAATGGGAGTTGAATTTTGTCAAAAGCATTTTCTGCATCTGTTGAGATGATCATACGGTTTTTGTTCTTCAATTTGTTGATGTAGTGTATCACACTGATTGATCTGTGGATATTGAAAAATCCTCACATTCCTGGGATAAATCCCACTTGATCATGGTGTATGATCCTTTTAATGTATTGCTGGATTGGTTTACTAGTGTTTTGTTAAGGAGTTTTGCAAGCAGCTGTGGGCTCAGGAAGACTTTAAGCAGCCTGTCTGCTGATGGGTGGGGCTGTATTCCCGCCCTGTTGGTTGTTTGGTCTCAGCACTGGAGCCTGCAGGCTGTTGGGTGGGGCCAGGTCTTGGTGACAAAATGGCGGCCTCTGGGAGAGCTCACACCAATGAATACTCCCAATACCTCCTCCACCAGTGTCTTTGTCCCCAGAGTGAGCCACAGGTACTCCCACCTCCCCAGGAGACCCTCCAAGTCCATCAGGTAGGTCTGGCCCAGGCTTCTATGAAGTCACTGCTTTTTTCCTTGGGTCCCAGTGTGCATGAGACCTTGTGTACGTTCTCCAAGAGTGGAGTGTCTGTTTCCCCTGGTTCTGTGGAGTTCCTGCAATCAGGCCCTGCTGGCCTTCTAAGCCAAATGCTCTGGGGACCTGACATGGGGCTTAGAACTCTCACTCCTGTGGGAGAACCACTGCGATATAATTATTTTCCAGTTTGTGGGCCACCCACCCCGCGGGTATGGGATTTCATTGTATTGTGAATGCGCCTCTTCTACCATCTCGTTGTGGCTTCTTCTTTGTCTTTGGATGTAGCGTATCTTTTTGATAGGTTCCAGTCTTTTTTGTCAATGGTTGTTCAGCAGCTAATTGTGATTTTGGTGCTTTCGTGCGAGGTGGTGAGCTGAAGTCCTTCTACTCCATTGTCTTGTCTCACATACCTCTCCTCATGTTGTTTTCACTCTTTTTGCTGGAATTTCTAATACAAAATATATTTTCTTTCACCACCCAGTGTACATACAGGCACTCACCCAAGTTTTCTATGTATATCTGAAACAATAGCTTCACAAAACAACACTTATCCTAAGCACATAGCATCCACTGCTATTTTAAATTCTGATATCATTTTTAAAGAAGCTGGTCGTGGCCCACTACACTGGGACATGGTCTGCCCTTTGAAATGCCCTGGTCTGGTTGGGGAGACAATTAAACAAGTGTCACTGGAGGTTAAAGTGGACTGTCTCTGCCCCTGTTTTGACCAAGGGACCAATACCAAGGGTTTCAGGATGCCAAACCATGTGTCTTTTGTATGCAGATGGCTTACAAGGGAAATGGAGCCAGACATGGGGACCCCATAGTCACATCAAGGATAGGAAAAGGGGTCCAAGGGAACCTGTTGTGAGTGGGTTTCTTGCAGAGAACTGTCATGAGTTGTTTCCAGGACCCTGTGGCCTTCTTCTGGGGGATGGCCTGTGTGTGGAGGGTGCCACCTTCTAACCCAGGCCTGCCGAGTGGGGCTTCCTGGGCCTTCTTGGAGAGCTTTGACACGGAGGACTGGGCCTTACTGGGCCTGAGAAAGCTCAAGTGGACCAGCCCTGGGACCTGGAGGGAGGGTTGTGGGCCAGCTGCTCTGGTGGTGGCCTTGGAGCACACTGCTGCCGGGGCCTGGCCGCAGGCCAGTGTGGGTGGGGCAAGTGTGCTTAGTGCTTCCTGAGGACCAGAGGCAGCAGGCAGAGAGGGCCTGTGTGAGCCTCCACGGCAGGGCTACTGGGAGGGTCCAGGGGCTTGGCAGGAAGAGGCTGGGAGTAGACTCACAGGTGCCCACAGGCAAAGGAGGGGTCACGGGACACCCAGAAGGGTGCATTCCTAGGGCTGAGGACAGACTACAGGGAGAAGGCCCAGTAGGGAGTCTCCAGAAAGCCAGAAGATGCCCATATGAGAGTCCCCTCTAGCCGTCCAGCCACCCCATCTCCGACTGTCATAGGACTGGACACTCTCAGGATGAGACTAAGATGGCATTTACAACAGAGTGGCTGAAGGCTGCTGTTTCACCCAAGACTGAGTGGAAAAGCCCCAGCATTGGCCTGGTTTTTGCCTGGGGCCAGGGAAGATTGTCTCCACTGAATAAAGCTGAAAGGGACAGGAAGAGGCAAAAATAAAGGCTGGATTTGATGACGCTGGGGGTCACCTTTGTTTACATACCGGCTTTGCGGGTATCTGCAAAAAAAAAAAAAAAAGTATGTGTATATATATATAAAACTGAACCACTTTGCTGTATACCAGAAACTAACACAATATTGTAAATTTGTAAATCAACTATGCTTCAATTAAAAAAAAATAGAACAGAGTCCAGGCCAGGTCATGTAAGCCATTTATTGGTTTGTTTTAAAAATATGTATCTTATTTACGCACAAAGTTTGGTGAGAAGTGCTTGGGTAGTTCAGACAACGGCTGGCACTTGGTGCAGCCGGCGTCGTCTGTCAGCGGCCGGCCCCAGGCACCTGCCTCAGGCTCCCGGGCTGTCCCCACACACAAAACCCCAGTTGCCTTCCGGTCAGCTGGGCCTGCAGGCCGGCCGGCCTCCCAGCCTCATCCCTGTCCATGCAGCAGGCTCTGGGTGTCAGGTGCCAGGGAGGGCACACACCTCTCCAAGCCTTAAGAGCACAGCACAGAGAGCTACAAAAATAAGATTTCCACTCAGAGAAGTGTCGCTGGGACAGTTAAAAACCACATCCCACACTGGACTCAAAGGGAACACAGGAGAAGAGAAATCACTGGGGTGGAAGGGGGTGGAGGCTGGGGCTGCCACCAAGGGAACTCAGGTGACAAGAAGAAACACAATACTTGTCTCGCCGGCAGTGTCCCCTTAGCTCCCCACGGCCAGCTCCCTGACGGCTCGGCGAGGTAGGTTAGGACAGCCAGCTTCTGGCTTCCCAGGCTGCCCTGAGAGGCGGCCTGAGAGGTGGCCACCGGGTGGAGGGCGGCTTTGCTGGAGAGCGGATTTGGGCAGCCGAGCCCCTGCCTGCACAGGCTCCACCAGCCACCACTGTCACTCTCAGGGTGACAGTTTTCTACATTAAAAGATTTGCATATGCTAAGTAGGATTGTCAGCAGCTGAAGAGGCCCTGGGGGGGGGGGTGGTAATTGGACTAGAAAAAGTATTTTTCCCTGAAAAGGCCTGCTCACAAGACCTATGGGCAGCCTGGACACTGCCCCAGGAGGTCCTGCATGCGGGTGCCACCAGGACCCTGGGCTGAGCGGGAGGGGCTGGTCCAGGGTCACACTACTCCCTTTCCCAGGGGGCCTGGGGTCCATTCCCCTCCCAGGGCACAGGGACTGGACCTGAGCCTCCTGAGGCCCCTTCTCTGCACAGGGCCCAAACGGCCCTCCCCACTCCCATGCCACTGCATCTGGAGAGGAGCTGGAGGCCACACGGGCATCCCCTCACCCCTGGGCAGAGGCAGAAAGGTCCGGAGAGGGAGCCTGGGTGATGACAACAGACTCCCTTCTCCACGTGGGCCGGGGGCCCCCGCTCTGAGGGCTGTTGAGTTTCTCAGCCCTAACCCCACGGGCTCAGCCTTCTCTTCCTCGCCTGTGGGGCAGGGCCGGCCAGGCTGGGCAGCAAGGACAAGCTGGGTGGCAGGAAGTGAGTGGGGCTCCTCCTTCAGGCCCTTCGTTTAACGTTAATACTCTATCAGAGGCCACGCTCTCCAGGGAAGAAAGGCAACGTCAGTGCCGAGGACCAGCCCTGGGACCTGGGCCACTCTGTTCTGGAAGCTTGTTGTATTTGTAGAACTGACCCCAGGGTGGCCTGCATAAAAATACATGGGGAAAATGGAACCTTGGGGACAATGGAAGGCCAGGATGAGCCCCGGCTGACAAGAATCCCACCCATGGGGGCCGGGAGGAAAGGCCTGTCTCCCTTAGGCTAGGGCAGAAGAGGCTGCCTGGTGCTCACCTCGGGGAGCCTGGGCCACACGTGGCCTGTGTCTGGCCTCTGTGTGTATGAGAGTGTGCACACGCATGAAGGGGAAGGGGTTCAGCCCTCTTGGCACCTTAGCCCAACCCCTGGGCAGTGAAGGCCTGTGGGACCCACACTGGATTTCACTTTTGCTTTAACAACAGAGTCCCAGCAGCTCCATAGACACTCTTGTTCAGAGTTAAGAAGAGGCGGCGGGAATTGCTGCCAATCCGTCCATGAAAAAAAGTTAGTTCTTTGTTCAAGTAAAAAAATATCAAATATAATAAATTTATGAAAGCCCGTTCACAATACATACAGTCTCAGTTTTGTACTTTGTCTCAGCAGCTGGGATGGAGTTGCTTGTCAGAGCCCCGGGGTGTTGCCTGACCAGACCCTTCCGCCAGGACTGGTACACTTGGGGCCTTTAGGGACAGGCCACCCCGAACGGCTGGCTTAGCCAAATGCTTCCAGCCGTCAGCATGGTGCACAGGACTCTGCCTTGTCGGTCCATTGGGACGAGGCTCATCTCTCACTCCTGAAGCCCAAAGCAAGGACAGATGGCCCACCGGCTGCTGGTCTGGGGCTGCATTCGGCTTTGCCATGATGCTGTGCACTGGCCCACCGGGACCCACTCACACGACAGATTCACGGTCCCTGTCTGGGGACGGAGCGATGTCCGCGAGATCCTCGCTGGGGCTGTAGTCAGATGCCCGCGCCTGGGGGTTATCGCTGGTGGCCCTGGTGACGCTGTCGTAGGAGGGTGGGAAGGACGTGGAGGAGATGGAGGAGCTGGAGGGCGGGACAAGGCGCTGGGAGAAGTTCTCATTCATCATGTAGGCGATGAGGCCCTCCTGCTCGGGGGCATCCTCTTCGGAGAGGCCGCTGCCGCCCGCCTGCTGGCGGAAGAGGAAGGAGGCGTGCTTCATGGAGCGCTGCAGCAGGTGCCTGCGGAAGGCCCGCTGGATGATCGAGGCCGACACCTCCTCGTGCTTGCGCCGGAGTGTGGTGGTGATGGGCTCGTATGAGATCTTGGACGGGTTGGCCGCCATGAACTTCTCCTCCATTTGGATCTTCAGGGCGTCCATCTCCCCAGACTCACCCAGGACCCTCTTGGTGAAGGCAAAGAGGATGTCCATGCAGTGGATACGGTCCCCACTCACCATGGGCAGGTCCATATTGATGAGGCTTATCTGGTTGGGCTTGGCGATTCGGAGCGGCTCAGACAGTGCATCGGCAAAGTCGGACAGGGCCGAATACTCAATGAACTGGGTGGCCTCCGGGTCAAACTTCTCCCAGATCTCATAGAACATGTCGAAGTCGTCCTCGCTCAGGGGCTCCGTGCTCTCCTCCGTGGCCACACTGAAGTTCTCCAGGATGATGGCGATGTACATGTTGACCACGATGAGGAAGGAGATGATGATGTAGGTGGTGAAGAAGAGGATGCCCACGGCGGGGCTCCCGCAGTTCCCCCGGGAGCCGTTGCTATTGGGCAGGTTGGGGTCGCAGTAGGGAGGCCCCGTGTTGAGGATGGGGCTGAGGAGCCCGTCCCAGCCTGCCGACGTGGTGATCTGGAAGAGGCACAGCATGCTGTTGGCGAAGGTCTGGAAGTTGAACATGTCATCAATGCCAGCCTCCCACTTGACGTAGGCGAAGTTGGCCATGCCGAAGATGGAGTAGATAAACATGACCAGGAAGAGCAGCAGCCCAATGTTGAAGAGGGCGGGCAGGGACATCATGAGCGCGAAGAGCAGTGTGCGGATGCCCTTGGCCCCGCGGATCAGCCTGAGGATGCGGCCGATCCGGGCCAGGCGGATGACTCGGAAGAGCGTTGGGGAGAAGAAGTACTTCTGGATGATGTCTGAGAGCACGGTGCCTGTGGGAAACAATGCAGACTGTGGCCACCGGTGGCATTGCTGTCCTTCCTCCAGCCCAGCATCGCTGGGAGGGGTCTCTGTACAGCAAGGAGCCAGGGAGCAGAGGCCTGGGTCACCTGGGGCCTGCAAGGACTCTGCCTCCACCCACCTCTTTGAGTCTCCATTGCTGCATCTATGGTCCAGAAAAGGAGGACCCACAGTACCTGCATCTTTTGCAAAGTGCCTTCTTAGCCCTCCGTTCCTTAGTCTCCTGAGAATACCTGCAGAGCCGTACCAGGCCCATCTTCCAGATCTTGGGTTCTGAGGCCTCAGGGGACTTTCTCAGCATCTTGGTGGCCCACCTTGGACCAGAACTCGGGAACTTTTAGCTCCTTGCTACTCAAAGTGTGGCCCAAGGACCAGAAGCCTGATCTCCTGGGCACTTATCAGAAATGCAGAATCTCAGCTCTGCCCCAGACGCACTGCGTTTTAACAAGCCCAGGTGGTTTGTGTGCACACTGAAATACAAGAGGCACTGGCCAGGCAGTCGGCCCACTCCCCGCGCCTCGCCTGTCGCATCTCAGCCTCTCTGAGGTGCTTCCTATGACCCTCCCAACTCTGCTAGCTGCCAGGCCTGCCCACCCATCTCTACTGACTACTCTGGATTTGGAGTTTCAAGGAGCAGGGATGTAAGTTATAGGAGAAAGAGTGGAATACACTTGCCTTGTATTGGCCCAAGTGACCTTTCCAGACTCCTCATATGATAATAATGTCACCGGCTGACATGTGTCCAGTGTTCACTGTCAATAGGGCACTGGGCTGAGCAATTCATACCCATCCATTTAGCCCTTCCAACAGAAGAAAGGGCTTACCCTAGGAGGTAAGCTGATACCATCATCCTCATTTTCCAGAAGAGGAAACTTATCCAAGTTACCACCTAGTCAGTGAGAAGCTGCGATTTGACTCAGACACTCTGGCTCCAAGTCGACCTGTTAACTGTGCCTCTCTGGTACACAAGCTCTGGGATCAGTAGGTGTTCCTGAGTACAGACTGCACCTCCTGGAATCTCTGAGACTGTGCCTCAAGGGCTCTGTTCCTGCTCCTGACACCCGCATTCTCTAAAGCTTCTCTCCTGTCCCACCAGGCACAATCTCACCCTCACCCCTGCCTGGGACCTCTCGGAGCATTTCCTGACCTAACTTCCAGCTTCTAACCATCTGCCCATGACTGCAGCCATAGAAGCCCCTGCTTTTGCCTCTGAGTCACTGAAGGCAGGGTCTGAACATGGCAGAAAGATGAAAGCCAGTCACCCCAAGGCAGAGGTCTGTGGAGGCAGGGTCAAGACTGGGCCCTGGGGCTTCCCTGGTGGTGCAGTGGTTGAGAATCTGCCTGCCAATGCAGGGGTCACGGGTTCGAGCCCTGGTCTGGGAAGATCCCACATGCCGCGGAGCAACTGGGCCCGTGAGCCACAACTACTGAGCCTGCGCGTCTGGAGCCTGTGCTCCGCAACAAGAGAGGCCGCGATAGTGAGAGGCCCGCACACCGCGATGAAGAGTGGCCCCCGCTTGCTGCAACTAGGGAAAGCCCTCGCACAGAAACGAAGACCCAACACAGCCATAAATAAATAAATTAAAAAAAAAAAAAAAGACTGGGCCCTGAACACAAGTGACAAAAGAAAAAAAATATTGATAAATTGGACTTAAAAATAAAAGCTTTGTGCTTCAAGAGACAACAACCAAGAAAGTGAAAAGACAACCTACAGAATGGGAGAAAATATTTGCAAATCATATATCTGATAAGGGACTGGCCTCCAGAATATATAAAGAATTCTTACAACTCAAAACATAAATAAGTCAATTAAAAAATTAAGCAAAGGATTTGAAGACATTCCTCCAAGACATTTCTCTTATTATGTACCAAGATATACCAAGGAAAATGACCAATAAACACATAAAAAGATGTTCATCGTCATTAGTCATCAAGGAAATGCAAACCAAAACCTCAATAAGATATCACTTCATACCCACTAGCGTGGCTATAATTAAAAAATAAAGAAAATAACAAGTGTTGGTAAGGATGTGGAGTAATTGGAACCCTCATACATTGAGGATGGGAATGTAAAATGGCGCAGCCACTTTGGAAAACAGTTTGGCAGTCCCTCAAAATTTTAGATTAGTGGTTGCCAAGGGGCTGGGGAGAGGGAAAATGGGAACTGATCGCTAAATGGGTACAGAGTCTCTTTTGGGGATGAGGAAAATATTCTAAAATTAGAGTGTGATGATGGTTGCACAGCTATGTGAATATACTAAAAAGTACTGAAGTGTACACTTGAAAGGGTGGATTTTATGTTATGTAAATTATATCTCAATAAAACTGTTATTAAAAAAAGAACTTGGGCTCTGAGGTTAAACAGATATGGGCATGTGCTATGGTCTGAATGTTTCTGTCTCCCCCTAAATTCATATGTTGAAATCCCAACTCTCAAAGATGATGGTATTAGAAGGTGGGACCTTGGGAGGTGCTTAAGTCATGAGGGTGGAGCCCACATAAATGGGATTAGTGCCCTTATAAAAGAGGCTCATGGAGCTCCCTAGCCCCTTCCACTTTGTAAGGACATGACAAGAAGGTGCAGGTTATGAACCAGGAAAAGGACCCTCACCAGAAAACATGATTATGCTGGTGCTTTAATCTTGGACTTCCAGCATCCAGAACTGTGAGAAGTAAATTTCTGTTGTTTATAAATTACCCAGTCTGGTATTTTGTTATAGCAGACTGAGTAGACTGTGTATGAATCCTGTCTCTGCTTCTCCCTAGTTGTATGATTTCCCTGCCTCAGTGCTGACTTTATAAGGTAAACTACATGAGGCAGGTGATCTCTGAAGGAGCCTGGCACATACCTGGGTGGCTAGACTCCAGAATTTTCCATCTCTAGGGATAACTTCTACTTTAGAGGGCCACCTGCCTCCCGACTCTGGAACCTCTTCCTCCTTCAGCCTAAGGGGCAGGCTTCCCTTGGGAAGGCAGGAAATCCCCCACAGGTCCCATTCCCTTTCCCAGACTCATCCTTGAAGCTCTCCAAACAGAGAGCTGTGTTCCAGGGTTCCAGGGAGGGTGGGGCCAGGAGGGGGTGCTGGGTCCTCTACCAGGTTGGCCCCTTGGCCTGATTGGGCCCTCCCAGATGTGTGTGTGAGTGTGTGTGTGTGTGTATGAGATGGGGGGAGAGGCAAGGAATGTAGAGAGAAAAGAATGCAGGAGCCTGGTGTGCTTGTTATTAAGTACAGATCCAGGGCTGGAGGAGAGGGAAAGGCCTAGCCTGGGGAGGGCTTTTCTGTCCAGCTGACTTGCATACCCACCCACGATGGAGAGGATGACAACCACGAAGTCAAAGATGTTCCAGCTGTTGGTGAAGTAATAGTGGCGCAGGGCAGCCATCTTGATGATACATTCGCCTGTGAAGATGGCTACGAAGAGCAGGTTGATCTTGGTCAAGATGTTGACCTTCTCAGGGCTCTGGTCATCTGTCTCCACCATCATAGTCACCATGTTCAAGCAGATGAGAAACATGATGGTGACATCGAAGGCCTGCTTGGTCACAATGTCGAATATGAAGCCTTGGTACTTGTTCTGAAAGGAGGGGCAAAGGACGGGCTCAGCAGGGGCCTCAGACAGGCTAGCACGCCCCCATTGCTGTCTCTCAGCCCAAGCCACCTACCCTCCTACTTCACCCTCTTGGGGGAGGCCAATGCCCCCAGACAGTCACGGGAAGAGGAAGAAGTCAGGATGCTGGCCAGTCTGGCTCTCCTGATGAAAGCTCCCTGGGCTTCCAGGCCCAGCCCTAGGCTCTCTCTTCCCTGAGACCATCTCTGATGGCTCTTCAGAAAGGGACCTCTCTTACCCCGAGTTTCCTCAGCACATCGTTCATCATGCTTCCCTTTTTGTTCCCACTGTCTGAAGGCTCAAGGTCAAATTTAAAGTTCAGTCCTAGTAATTGTCTCAGTCCTCAGGTTAACAAATTTTCTCCACTCTTTTTACGGAATTTATTTTATTTATTCTACTTGGGACTTCCCTGGCGGTCCAGTGGATTCTACTGACTGTATTTATATGTGTCTTTAATTGTAAGATTATTTTGGGGAAGAGAGACGATTATAAATAAGTGAAAACACATGCACGTGCACACACACACACACACACACACATCTAACCTAGAACCGAGCATGGAGAGCAGGAAAGTATCAGATGAAATGGATGAATTAGATGCAAAAACTGAGGCTGCCACTTACAAGCTATTGATTTAGGTACCATTCACCTAATTAACCTCAGTACTGCCCCCATCCTGCTCCAATACACACACACACACACACACACACATACACACACACACACACTTTTTTGGGCCAAGGGAGTCAGCCTAGCAGAGAACCCAGCACCCCTCTGGGCCCTACCTACCAGGGAACTCTACTGCTCAGGGAGTTGCAAGGATGAGGTTATGAACGGGGGTGGGGGCAGGCTGCCCTGCGCTCCCTGGGGAAAGCCTGCAGCCCTACAGGGGAGAAGGGGGCTCACTGAGATGTTCCTGTGGGAGGGGAGTGTCCCCTGGGCTGCCATAGCTGTCTCATGCCTTCCCCTCTATCTCCATGAGACTGAGGCCCCTGTGCATGGTTATAGGTCCCTCCTTTCCTGGACAGGCTGAGGGCCCCAGGCTGGGCCAAAAGACTGTGAAGAGGCCCTGATAGCTGGTCTTGTGGCATGGGGCCTTCCCAGGGTCCCCTCGGCTGATCCTCCCCACTCCCACCAAATCGAGAGCCTGACTCACCAGGGGCCGTGGGATGGGCTTTTGGGGCTTCTTGGAGCCCAGCTTTTTCATGGCGTTGTAGTACTTCTTCTGCTCCTCTGTCATGAAGATGTCCTGGCCCCCTAAGTGCAGAGAGACAGGCACCAGCTTCATTTTGAGGTTCTCAGAGCCCCAGCATGGAGGGCACAGGGATCTTGCCTCCTTGATGAGGGTGCCAGGGTTGCGCTCCTCCGCACTTCCTCTCCCGGGGGAGAAAAGTGTGCCTCTATCCTGCACCAGAGATTCTCCCAATCCCCGGACCTGCTTCTCCTGGGTCCCTGTCCCCATTCTCCTTGAGCTGTCTCTGACTTTGTGACTTGCAAATCCAGTCCCTACTCCCATCCTCTCCCCTGCCCAGCTCAGCCACCTTGGAAGTTCTCTCTGCCCACTTGGTTTGCCTGCCACCCAATCATGGCCCCTCTGATGGAGCTCCCGGAAGAACCTGGCCTCTGTGCAGCCCCGCCCCCGCCATTGTCCCTGATCACGGACCAGGTAAATAGACACAACCCTCACCCCAGGTTCTCTTAGGAGCCTCATCTCTCAGACTACGGCAGGCGTGGGGCCCCTTGTTACAGGCTTACAGCCCTAAGCAGGTCAATCATGGACACACCCCTCTCCCACCCTATCCCGACAGGAGCAAGAAGAGGACCATCCCCAACAGGAAGGAAAAATGGGGCCAGGAGCCAGAAAGGCTCCCAAGTCCCTGGCATCCAGCCTTGCCCTGCAGCCTGGGGAACCTGTGCTCTACATATCTTTTTCTTCTGTTGGTTGAAGTTGTCAATGATGACACCGATGAAAAGGTTCAGGGTGAAGAAAGACCCGAAGATGATGAAAATAACGAAGTAGATGTACATGTAGAGGTTGTATTCCCACTGGGGCTGCTCTTCATACTAGAGGGGAGAAACCAGATGGGAGGTCAGACAGGCGGGAATGAGGGTGGGCTGGCTGGGTGTGTCAGAGGAAGGTCACCACACAGGGTGTATGTCTGAGTGTGTGTGATGGGTGGGTGGGGATGGAGTTGAGGAGAGTGGGTGGTGGCAGGTGAGGAGGGCAGGCATGCTGGGCTCAGGGCTGGCACAGCGTCCCTGCATGGCTCCTTCCCCTGGGCCACTGGGAGGTTTGAGTATATGGGGGCATCTCTCAGCCTGCAACTGTCAGTGTGATGGGGGTGGAGCACAAGGACAAAGGAGAAACTTGATTTATGTCTCTGTTGGTTCCACCCCATCCTCCTGGGGTAAGACTTTGATTCAACTAAATTACAGTGAATTTAATTTGAAAGATATTTGTAAATTTGGGGACTCCTTGGGAGACCACACAACCTTGCCCCAGGGCCAGGCCTGGGCATTCCAGAGAGGCTCAACTCTGGGTTGACACGAGAGACCTGGCCCTTATGGGATGTAGACCCTGATTCCCTGGTGGCCAAGCAGCTGGGAACCTCGGGTGCCTGACTCAGGCAGAGAGGCCAGTGTGACAACCTACCCCCCTGGAGTCCACAGCTGCATACATGATGTCCATCCAGCCTTTAAACGTTGCCTGGAAGGAAGAAACAAGAGTAAGGAAATCATTTAATTCTGCATCTATGGAGCTACTTAGGGCTCCTGTCTGGACAGATGAGGCCAGGGAAAACCTCCTCCAAGAAGCAAGCAGTCCATCCCACCCTTTCAGCAGTATCCAAATGGCTGGGTGGTCAGGGAAAGGCCTTCTTGTTCAGGGCTGAGGACAAGGGGAAGCCAGCCAAGCAGACACCCCAAGAAGGTCATACAGTGGGGGAATAAACTTCTTGATGTTGGCCAAGAGACTGCCCTTCAGATCCACATCCATTTCAGATTCTAAAATGACACAGAAGCGCACAGCAGGTATCAGGGAGAGAGAGGTGGCTCTTGGGCTCTCAGTTCTTACTTAAGGTGGACTCCAGTGCTGACCTGGTCCCCTTTGTCATGAGCCTTATGGCTTCTGCTTCATAGCTTTTCAAAGGAAGTCCCTGAAGAATCCCAACCTTCCCTCATACTTAAGGGGGTCCTTTTGCTAGTGGTGTGTTGGCAAATGGCTAAAAAATGGCTTTCCAGAAGAAAAAGAAAAGCCCTGATTGTTGTGTTTGCCAACTTCTCTGTGTAAATACTCCCGTCATTGCCATCCTTAAGTTGCCAACACGTCATTACTGACCACAGAGTCGGGAAGAGATGCACAGGAGCACAGCGTTGTAATATTTCCACTGTATGGATATAATAGGTGTGAATAACCTCAAGAGCATAGATGATAATAAGTGGTAATGGTGAGTTCTGATTTCGTTTCAATATCATTGAGTTAATTACAAGTTTATAAAATCTAATTTTTAATAATGGCTTGCAAAATATTGGAAAATGTAGCAATTGGCTCTGGTGAGTCCATACATGCCGGCGCTGGCATGGCACACAAGGCAGGAAAGAGGAGGCCGAATAGGACAACGTCCTGGCACTGGCTGCACGGACTGCCCAAGTCTGGGATGCTATGATGATTCAGAAAGAGCCTGAGGGACATGCTTGGTGGTGAGACCTATTGCCTAGCGGATCTCACTTGTGTCCTTGGCAAAATCCGATCGTGTCCTGAGCCTACTTTCAGGGTATAAGCTGATCTGCACAGACTTTCCATGTCTGAGAGTTTTTATGAGTCAGGCAGGGCAGAGGGAAACCAAGGTGGCCACAGAGAAGGCAACTGCTTCAGCTCCCTGTGCCATGGGGCCCTCACCTGTACAGAGAGGCCTGGAGATGCTGTGGGACCTGCTGGGGACCACCCAAGGTTACGAGATGCCCGTGACCGAATTCTTCCCAGCCACTGTGCGGTTCTGTCTGCAACAGAAAGGGGGCTTTCCTTCCAAGTTCTGACATTCAGAAGGGACAGTCACAGGGATGGAAGGCGCTCTGGGTTTGGCTCTAATCCTGTTCCCCACGGTGTATTTCAGGGGAGTCGTTGGAGAAAGCTATCCCTGTGATTTAAGAGGTGGGTGGAGGTGTGAGGGGATGCGCCAAGCTTCCCTCTGTTCTGGGGACTAGAGACAAGTGTCTGGGCTTTTGGTTGGGACAGCAAGAAGAACAAGCTGCAGCTTTACATGTTATGGTTCAGATTGATTTCTGTTGTCAAGGTTATTTGTATGCTGTGCATTATAATCACTGAAGCCACTGTCCTCACAAATCAATGGAAACTTTGGAAAGACTGGGGAAGGCCATGCGTGTTTAAACATCACACATCTTGCACATTAGAGATGAAAGGAAATATATTCTTTTAACAACGCAGGAGGTATCACTACCTTTTATAACAGAGGGGTGGCCAGAGACACAATTCTGCTAATAGTTCAGTCCCTGGGTGTCTATGGTCATTCACTTGCAATCTGTGCCTTCGTACTGCCAAACTGACTGCTGTCTGGGGAGCTGCTTCTGCCGTAGTGCTGAAGCCCCATGCCATACTTGGAGAATGTAGCATCTTCCTTAGAATGGAAAATCTGGGGCCTTCCCAAGCAGCCAAGAATTCCCTGGAGAATCCTAAGCCTCCTTTGGGCAACATGATCCTATCGTGAGGATCCAGAGTGGCCCCGCTGTCCCGCTCCTGCCCACAGCACGGGGGAAGGTGCCTGTTGCTGGACAGCCAATGGGAGGAAGGAAGGCCCTCCCCCCCACCCACAGGACTTACCACCTGCAGAAGGGCCAGGTACCCGGCCCCCACGTTGTCAAAGTTGACTTTCACCTTGGTCCAGTACAATTCGCCAGTCACGTTGAAAGACACACAGTCGCTCTTGTTGTTCACGATGGTGTAGTTCAAGGGCAGGTCTCCCTCAGTCTGGTTGATGCATCTCCCAAACTTCCCCGCAAAGAGGTTCACGCCCATGATGCTGAAGATGAGCCAGAAGATGAGGCAGACGAGGAGGACGTTCATGATGGAGGGGATGGCGCCCACCAGGGCATTGACCACAACCTCAAGTGGGCAGAGAAGAGGCTCAGTTCCTGGGGGTGCCCATAACACACACCCTTTTCAAGACCCCCAACCTACTGAACCTCCTGGGTATAGGTCCCTATGGGGGTGGGGAACAGTTCCTGTCCCCAGTGAAGGGGAACCCATGGCTGGAAGCTCTGGCAGGCAGTGAGGGGAGTGAGAGAGAACACACACGCCTTTTGCTTCACACCCTAAAGTCTGACACAGCTCAGAACATCTGCCTTTCCCTTCTTGGCTCTGCCCGGAATCCATGACCTTCAAACTTAATTTTCAGCAGGGTCTCTGCTGGATGAGTATGCCACAAGTCTGATGAGAAAGGGCCTCTGGAGATACACTCTCTGAGCTAAGCTTCTGGTTTCCTTTGGGGTTGCTGCTACCAGGATGGATGGGTGTTCTCCTGTAAAGTGTGCCCAGGGGACCTCCGGGTGGCACGTCTGGAGGGTGCTCTGACAGCCCTCTCATGCTGCGGCGGGAGCAGGGCTGGCAGGGCGGGTGGTGTGCGCGCTCCCTGTGCCTCTGCCCTCCCCAGGGAGGGGCTCTCTGACCCCATGGGGCCATGGCCCCATGCTCTTCATTTAAACTCACAGCACCCAGGAGAAGTATCCTTGGCAAAAATAACTGGGGACTCCACTCCAGTGAGGGACCTAGTTCTCAGCTGTCTGTGAGCCAGGAACATGTTTGCCACACAGACTAGGAGCGGAGCGGGTGTGGGGCTGGGCGGTGAATATGGTAATGCTAACACACACAAAGGAGGGGGTCGGTCCGTGGCCCCCCAGCAGGCATGATGAACCTGGGAACAGGGTGGGAAACCAACTCTCCCGTTTGCCCTTCTCTGGCTCTGTGGCCAGCAGCCACAGCAGAGGCATTCCTGGCAACTAGTGTCTCCCCCATGTCCCCTTGTCCCAGAACAAAATGTCCTTGCTCCCAAAGAGACATTTAACTTAGGTCAGATTATTCACTTGTGAATGGCTTCCCACCAGAAATAAGCAGTTTGTTTCTCCATGGATTGGGGGTGTGAGCAAAGTTCAAAACCATCAACCAAATTGGGGCTGTGTAATGGTGCCTGCTGGGTCAGTGAGAGACACACAGACGTGTCTGCTAAAGTCACAATAGAACTGTGCACATTTTGTAAAAACAAGAAACAAAAAAAACCCCCCACACAAACACATGGGTTTGTTTTCTTGCTATATAAAATTGATAATGTTTTTTCTTGGTGGGCTTTTCAATATGCCTTATATGTGTGCATTCTTTGGTAAAATTTCGTGACTTGAAAAAAACACAGAGGGCTCTGCACTTAGAAAATAGTGCCAAAGAGTTTACTAAGCAAATACAAACTGCTCTCTGATGGTGAGAATACAGCTGGCTCCTTCCTTGCTTCCTTCATCCTCCCTAGCACTGCCCTACTGCCTATCACAGACAGAGGGAAGGCAGCCTGTGATGGCCACGAGGCAGGGGACAGGGACGGACACATGGAGCCGGGGCACACCCAGACACGAGGCCCTGCTGGAGAGCAGAAGCCGAAGGGGCCCTGGGCCGGTGGGGCTGGCTGCAGCTGAGACACCTGTGCCCCAGGCCTCACTTCCTCTCCATTATCCAGGGCTCTCTGGCCCTCGTGGAGCTCACAGGGCTGGGGGTGGCAGGCCTGGGGGGAGGTTCTCACAGCTCTCCATCTCTGAGTGCCACCAAGCCCAGCCGTGCTTCCTGGAGATCCTGCACATGCTCCCACCGGGTCAGGGCCGCCTGGACAGCAAGTGGGCCTGCGGGTCCCCTCCATGGAGCCACCTCCCACTGCCCCTGTGGGAAGAGCCACCCCTCTTACCCTCATGCCCTCAAATCGTGACAGGGCTCGCAGGGGTCGGAGCGCACGCAAGGTCCGCAGTGACTTGATGGGGCCCATCTCAGCAAAGCCCAGCGCGTTGGCCACCAGGCTGATCAGCGAGACCTGTGGGAGGCAGGGTGGGAGTGGAGCCATGGGGACAGCTCGAGACAGTGGCAGGGCTCCTGGCCCACCAAAAACAGGCTGGGTGTGAGAGAGCCAGCAGGCCTTCCTGTGTCCAGTCTTTCTGATTCCCGGCTGGATCGTCTTCACAGGCTGTCCTGCGTTGGGACAGCCTTCCTGCGGCCGAAGAGGCTGGGGGCGAGCCCAAGCATGTCCCAGCTTTCAGACCTTCACTGAGGGCCTGCTGTGTGCACTTCACACACACACACACACACACACACACACACGTCTGTAATAGCCGCACTCACCCCAGGACTTGGAATGCACCTCCCAATGCTACAGATGAGAAAACTGAGTTCCAAAGCCACCCGCTAGTGTGGAGGAGCAGGGCCACAAAGCCTGGGCTTTAGGTCCCATGTGCTTTCCTTCAAGTCAGATTCTTGGGCCTGCCCCGTCCCTGCCCCAAAGTAGACTCTCTGGGGAAGAAGGACTGTCCTGAGTTGAGTATGAGCAGACAGACAATCCTGGGGCATTTCCCCAAAGCTGGACCTCACAACATTCTGCCGTCTTCAAAGAAGGGAAGCTCAGATGGAGCCCCTGAGGACTGTTCGCTGCTCTCTGCTTTCTCTGCCCCGCCCTCACCGGGGCATTTCCACCCAGCGGATTTTATCCTTCTAAAGTTCCAGGGGCATCCAATCCCTTCTTATGTCACTGCTGGCCGGTGATCACAGGTTAGAAGTGACCTCCTGCCTGACCTCGCCGGCAATCACCATTACCACCACCCTAGCTCTGAGGGCAGCCTGACGGTGGCGAGGGGCCGCAGGCGGGGCCCTGACTCCCGGACCCTCCTCCCAGGCCTGGAAGCAGCAGGTTGGGAGAAGGCTGGGCAGAGGGGCTTGGAAGAGGAAGACTCCCAGCATGGACTTCTGTGCTGCCCCCACTCGGGAGAGGATGAGGGGCATCTCTCAGGGACTTGCTGCTGAGGGCAGCCAGGTCCGGCCAGTCTCCCCGCCTAGTTCCCAGCAGGCCAGCCTTGTCTGTTGCTTCCAAAGCTCGCCCTGCCTGCTCCACCCAATCTCAGTTGATGGCAACTCCATCCTTCCAGCTGCTCAGGCCACAAGCCTTGGCATCATCCCTGCCTTCTCTCTGTCTCTCACACCCTACATCCAACCCATCAGGATTTCCTGTTGGCTCTGCCTTCAAAATATGTCAGAAGTCCAAATATTTCTCACCGCTTCCACTGCCACCATCCTGGCCAGGCCGCCATCATCTCTCCCCTGGATCACTTCCACAACCTCCCAACCTTCTCCCTGCCTCCACTCCCCTCCCCCACCACCCTGACAGGGTGATTCTTTCATAACATGAGTCAGATGATGTCGCTCTTCTGTCCAAAGCCCTTCAACGCCTCCCCATTTCATTCTAAATAAAGGCCCATGGTTTTCAAAGGCTGCATCCGTTCTACCGCATGCAGTCTGGCCTCATCTCCTGCACTTCCCTTCCCCACTCCTCTGCTCCAGCCACTCTGGCCTCCCTGCGGTTCCTCAAGTATCCCAGGCACCCTCCTACCATAGGACCTTTGCACTGCTGTTCCAACCTCTGTTTGGAATGTTCTGCAGACATCTGCCTGGCTAACCCCAACTTCCTTCAAATGTCACCACAGTGAGCCCACTCTGGCCAGCCTGTTTAAAGTTCTAATCTCTATCTTCCTTTCTCCCTGAGTCCTGGCCCTCCTAACCCCCTTCCCTCTCTACTTCCTTTTCTCCATGTGTATACATCACCAGCGTGATATAAAGCTGGCTCACGTATTATGTTTCTGGTTCACAGTCACCTTCCTGCGTGCAGGCAGGGGTTTTGTCTGTTTTGTTCCCCAAGATCCCCAGCATCTACAATAGCACCCACATACAGTAGATGCTCAATAGTAGCGAAAAAATGCATGAATTCAACATGGAAACATCCTTTTCCAGACCTTGAGGCCTGAAGTCCACCATTTCCATGAAGTGTGGGGATAGGGGGGCATGGCCAGTGTCTGGAAAGCTGGATTCCAGCACACACTTCCTTCTCCTTGACCTTGGGCCAGGCCCTTCTCTGCTGTGAGCCTCAGTTTCCTTCTCCACAGGCTAATTCTCCAATCTTGAAAATTCCAGGCCCTTAGGCCTGGCCTCAGCGGAATTCCCCAAGGTGGCAGGTGGTGGGAGGTGGGTGAGCTTCCCCAGAAGTCTTTGCAAACTCTATCTGGCCTGCCCTGGGGGAGTCCCAAAAAGCTGCAGGAACAGCTGGGTGAGGGGGCCTCAGGGAAGAGCTGCCAGGATCCCAGGCCTTCCCCTGGCCCTTTGGCAAGGAGGCCTCAGGGGTCCTCTCCCTCATCTCAGGGAGGCTCTGAGGGCTCCAGGCTGTAAGCACATCCTGAGCTCCCCCTGTCTCTGCCACCCCAGAACCTCTCACCCCAGAATTAGCATCAGCCACTTGGGGTGATGAAAGAGGCCTGGGCTGGAGGCCCAGCAATGTGGATCTATGTCTCCACACATACTCTAGCCCATGGAGCCATTCAAGTTTGTCCTCCCGCCCAGGCCTGGACCCTGGCCAGGCCCACTGGCAGCTGAGCCCCTCCCTTTAGCCTCTGGGCCCAAAGTGGGGACCAAGCACATGCCTAAACTCTTCTATAACTATAGGAAGGATAGCCCCTGCTGGTGGGCAGAGCTATGAGTGTCTTCTGGAAAGGTCTTCCCAGCCTACAGATCCTGACCCACATCCTGTTGTGCGAGACCCACCACAACCAGATGATGAGTCCTCGCCTGAGCCCTTCGCCATGTTCCCTCTGCCCTTAGGGAGCACAGATCCAAGGCTGCCCCGCATCCTGAGTCTCAATTCTCACCCCGCCGTGGCTACTCTCCCACTTGACTGTGCTCAGGAGCCCCACAAGAGCCTGCACTCACCCTGCTTGGTACCCAGCAGTGTCCCGGGGCCTGGGGAACTGTGGGGCAGGGGCCTCCCATTCCATCTGCCAACTGGGTGCTCAGAGGACATGCCAGCCTCCTGCCCCAGGCCCCCTGGGCACACCGGAGGTCAGGCAAGCCCTGCCAGCTGCCTGATCACCCAGGGCAGCCACCTGGAACCCCTCAGCCAGCGTTCATGCTTTCCTCCTTCTCACAGGTGACTCCACCTCCTCTCATCCTCCCCAGGTGGTACCTTCTACCTGAGCCAGGAGGATCTCCTGCCTGCCCAGCACCCTTTCCCCAATCCCGTGCCCTCTGGCCTTTGGCTCACTCCATCTCCTATACAACACCTCCTCTGTGTGTGGACATGTAGGCTCTTAACCAGTCATCTGTGTAGTGGGCCTGACAGACACTTCACAAGGTGCCGTGGTGAGGGCTGCAATACAGGCTCATTGCTCCCCATTCTGGACGTCCTGAGAGGGTGGGACCCCACTCCTGCCCTGGCTCACACCGCTGCCAGAACTGCACTTCACTATCCCCCATGGTGAGTATAGTTTCTCCCAGAAGCCTAGGTTTCCCTCTGTGACCCCGGACTCAGGCTTCCTGCCCCTTTGCCCACCCCGTGGCACAGCCAAGATGCTCCACTTCGTCCTGCTGACTCCCGCTTCCCTGTCCTTCTGTCCTTCTGTCCCTCGGCCTCAGCTCCTTCTCACACTGGCAACGGGAGCCCCCCTCCTCTCTTCCCTTCAGGGGCCACACTTACGTCCACAATGAGGAAATCGAGCCAGCACCAGGCATTGGTGAAGTACTTCTTGAAGCCATAGGCCACCCACTTGAGCAGCATCTCCAGCACGAAGATGTAGGTGAACATCTTGTCGGCATACTCCAGCAGGACCTTGATGGTCTTCCGCTCCTCCAGGTAGATGTCCTCGAAGCCCTGCAGACCAGGGTAGACAAGGCAGACATGATATCCTGACCCAGCCAGTCCCACCCCGCACAAGCCTTCATCTCTGACAGTATCTGCTGCCCAGGAGGGCGGGGCAGAGGGGAGCCATGTCATGGAGGGGATTCCTGAGTGTGTCCTCTGAGCCGCGTGCGCACCATTGCTGGGTTAGGAAATGATGTTATGTGGTGTGTGGACAACAAGGCAGAATGTGTAGTGAGAATGCTTCTTCCTTCACTTTAAAGAGCAAGTCTCAGTTCAGTGCTAGTGCACTGTTAAGACCTCTCTAAAACAGCTCAAGGCATGCTGCTAGAAACAGCATACACTTTCCCCACCCCCTCTACTCCACTGTGTTTTTACTCAATTTACTTTGGCAATTACCTTTTTCATAGGAAACAATATTGGTTTCCAATGACAACGATCATTCAAAGTTGCCCTTTAAAATAAATTTATTTAAACAAACAAAAAACCAGTGAATGTTCATCTAAGGCAAAATTTTAAAGAAATGATAGTAAAGGCAGTTTGTAGATATGAAGATTAGGAAACACAGGACTAGATGAAGTCAAACCTCCTGCAATCCTCAGCATCTGGGAGTCAACGTTCCTAAAATGCTAGAAGTTGTCAGTCTTCCCCCACCTCCTCACTGCTGCCTCAACCCAAATCCCCGAGCCAACAGAGAGACTCAGATGGCCCCGGCTGCCCTCTTCTAACTCCAGGCTTCTGATCTGTACCTACCCCTCCTAAGTTACCTTCCCCTATCCAGAATGTGCTCTGAGGCTCCCAGTCTAGGCAACTGAATGCGTCACTGAGGGCCCCAGGGAGCTGCCTCCACCTGTCGCTCTGGGCCTCCCTGTCTGACTGCAGGGCATCTGTGAGCTACAGTGATCCAGGGGGCTGGTGCTGTCAGCAGTCAGATTAGCAGACCACATAGCTAATCTGGTCCATGTAGATATGACAACAGGATAATTCAGGCCCCAAAATGGACTTTGGGAGTTGTTCAAGACAGAAAGTAGGCCTGTTTTTTTCTGATTATAAAAATGTATGCCTCCTATAAAAAATGAAATAATACAGAAATTATAAAAAAGAGAATAAACAACAACAAAAAAACCAAACAACCCAATCAAAAAATGGGCAGAAGACCTAAATAGACATTTCTCTAAAGAAGACATACAGATGGCCAATAGGCACATGAAAAGATGCTCAACACTGCTAATTATTAGAGAAATGCAAATCAAAACTACAATGAGGTACCACCTCACACTGGTCAGAATGGCCGTCATTAAAAAGTCCACAAATAACAAATGCTGGAGAGGATGTGGAGAAAAGGGAATGC
Organism: Balaenoptera musculus; assembly: GCF_009873245.2. Taxonomy (NCBI): domain Eukaryota; kingdom Metazoa; phylum Chordata; class Mammalia; order Artiodactyla; family Balaenopteridae; genus Balaenoptera; species Balaenoptera musculus. The sequence goes on along the minus strand of NC_045795.1, from coordinate 61,334,474 downwards.
TCATACACTGCTGGTGGGAATGTAAGTTGGCGCAGCCACTGCGGAAAATAATACAGAGGTTCCTCAGAAAACTAAAAATAGAATTACCATATGATTCAACAATCCCACTCCTGGGTGTATATCCAGACAAAACTATAATTCAAAAAGACACATGCATCCCCTATGTTCATAGCAGCACTATTCACAATAGCTAAGACATGGAAACAACCTAAATGTCCATCAACAGAGGAATGGATAAAGAAGATGTGGTACATATGTACAATGGAATACTACTCAGCCATAAAAAAGAATGAAATCAGTCCATTTGCAGCAACATAGATGCAGCTAGAGACTATCATACCAAGTGAAGTAAGTCAGAAAGAGAAAGACAAATATATGATATCACTTTTATGTGGAAACTGAAATATGACACAGATAGAGAACTATATTCAATATCCTATGATAAACCATGATGGAAAAGAATATAAAAAAAAGAATGTATATATATGTATAACTGAATCACTTTGCTGCACAGCAGAAATTAACACAACATTGTAAATCACTATACTTCAATTAAAAATATTGATTAAAAAAAAGAGAATAAAAGGCATCTCCAATTTTATGACACTAAAGTAACCTCTGCTAACATTTAGGTGAACATTCTTTCAACCCTCACTATTTGTGTGTATATATTTGAGTGCACGATTTTATAAATAGGCTAAAATATTTTGCTTTGAAATTTCTTTTTCCATGAAACAATCTTTTGTGAACATTTACCTACTAAGTAATGTGAATACATACAAGATCTATCATTCTTTTTAAAGGCTGCATAATATTTCATTATTTGCATATACTACTGTTAACTTAGCCATTGTTTCCAATTTATCCCTAGTAGAAACAACATTGCAATGAGCACAGTGTCTGATTATCTTGAGCATAAATTTCTAGAATTGAGGTGCCAGGTCAAAGTTATACTTTTGGTACAGATTAGGAACAGGACCTCCAAAAGGGGACACCAATTTGAGACTTCTTCCACAGTGCATGAAGGTGGCTCTTTCCCCACCACCCACACTGGTGCAGTTTCTCCTTTGTCACATTTCCCAGCCTAATGAATGAAATTTGTATTTTTTACATTTTAATTTATCTTATTACTAGTGATACTGACATCATTTCCTTGGATATTTGCAGTGTTCTCTTTATAAATTTCCTGTTCATGTCCTTTACCTATTTTTTCACTTGATGGTCTGGTTTATTTGGGGACATTAACTCTTTGTTTTATATACTTTATCCTAGTTCTGTGCCTTTAAATCTTGTTTACTTTTGTTTACCGTACTGAAGTTCTGTACTTTACTTTCACTTATTATTATATCATTTAATATATTTATATCATTTATTATGATTTTCATTTAGTAAAACCTTTGGCATCATGTTAAGAAAGTCCTTGCCAGAGACTTCCTGAACAAGATGGCAGAGTAGAAGGACTTGAGCTCACCGCCTCTCATGAAAACACCAAAATTACAACTAACTGCTGAACAACCATCGACAAAAAAAGATGGGAAACTACCAGAAAAGATACTCTACATCCAAAGACAAAGAAGAAGCCACAATGAGATGGTAAGAAGGGCACTTTTGTAATACAATCAAATCCCATACATGCCAGGTGGATGACATACAAACTGGAAAATAATTATATCGCAGAGGTTCTCCCACAGGAGTAAGAGTTCTGAATCCCACATCAGGTTCCCCCAGCCTTGGGGTCTAGCATTGGGAGGAGGAGCCCCCAGAGCATTTGGCTTTGAAGGCCAGTGGGGCTTGAGTACAGGAGCTCCACGGGACTGGAGGAACCACAGACTCCACTCTTGGAGGGTGCACACAAGGTTTCATGTGCACTGGGACCCAGGGCAAAGCAGTGACACCATAGGAGCCTGGGCCAGACCTACCTGTGGGTCTTGGAGGGTATCCTGAGGAGGCAAGTGCTGCCTGTGGTTCACTGTGGGGGCAAGGACACTGGTGGCAGAGGCCCCAAGGAATGTTCATCAGCATGAGCTCTCCCAAAGGTCAACATTTTGGCACTGAGACCTGGCCCAGCACAGCATCCTGCAGGCTCCAGTGCTGGGACGCCTCAGGCCAAACAACCAACAGGGTGGGAACAGAGCCCCACCCATCAGCAGACAGGCTGGCTAAAGATGTCCTGAGCTAACAGCTGCCCTTGACACACCCCTGCCCACCAGAGGGACAAGACTCAGCTCCACCCACCAGTGGGCAGGCACCAGTCCCTGCCACCAGGAAGCCTGCACAAGGCCCTGGACCAACTGCACCCACCGGGGGCAAACACTGCAAGTGAGAGGAGCTACAGTCCTGCAGCCTGAGCAATGGAGACCACAAACACAGAAAGTCAGACAAAATGAGATGGCAGAGAAATATCTTCCAGATGAAGGAACAAGATAAAACCCCAGAAGAACAAATAAGTGAAGTGGATATAGGAAATATACCTGAAAAAGAACTCAGAGTAATGAAAGTAAAGATGATCCAAGATCTTGGACAAAGAATGGAGGCACAGACTGAGAAGATACAAGAAATGTTCAACAAGGAGCTAGAAGATTTAAAGAACAAAGAGATGAACAATACAATAATGGAAATGAAAACTACACTAGAAGGAATCAATAGCAGAATAACTGAGGCAGAAGAACGGATAAGTGACCTGGAAGACAGAATGGTGGAAATCACTGCTGTGGAAGAGAATAAAGAAAAAAGAATGAAAAGAAATGAAGACAGTTTAAGTGACCTCTAGGACAACATTAAACATACCAACATTACAAGGATCTCAGAAGGAGAAGAGAGAGAGAAAGCGCCTGAGAAAACATTTGAAGAGATAACAGCTGAAAACTTCCCTAACATGGGGAAGGAAACAGTCACCCACGTCCAGGAAGCACAGAGAGTCCCATACAGGATAAACCCAAGGAGGAACACTCCAAGACACATATTAATCAAACAGACAAAAATTAAAGACAAAGAAAAAATATAAGAGCAACAAGGGAAAAGCAACAAATAACAAACAAGGGAGTCCCCATAAGGTTATCAGCTGATTTTTCAGCAGAAACTATGCAGGCCAGAAGGGAGTGGCATGATATGTTTAAAGTGATGAAAGGGAAAAACCTACAACCAAGAATACTCTACCTAGCAAAGCTCTCATTCAGATTCAATGGAAAAATCAAAAGTTTCACAGACAAGCAAAAGCTAAGAGAGTTCAGCACCACCAAACCACCTTTACAACAAATGCTAAAGGAACTTCTCTAGGTGGAAAAGAAAAGGCCACAACTAGAAACAAGAAAATTAAAAATGGGAAAGCTCACTGGTAAAAGCAAACATGCAGTAAAGGTAAGAAATCATCCACACACAAATATGACATCAAAACCAGCAATTGTGAGAAGAGGAGAGTACAAATGCAGGATATTGGAAATGCATTTGAAATTAAGAGACCAGCAACTTAAAACAACCTTGTATATATACAGACTGCTATATCAAAACCTCATGGTAACCACAAATCAAAAATCTACAATGGATACACACACGAAAAAGAAAAAGGAATCCAAACACAACATTAAAGATAGTCATCAAATCACAAGAGGAGAAAAAAAAGAGGAAGGGAAGAAAAAAGACCTAAAAAAAAAAACAAAAATAATGAACAAAATGGCAATAAGAACATACATATTAATAATTATCTTAAATGTAAAAAGATTAAATGCTCCAACTAAAAGACACAGACTACCTGAATGGATACAAAAACAAGACCCGTATATATGCTGTCTACAAGAGACCCATTTCAGATCTAGGGACACATACAGACTGAAAGTGAGGGGATGGAAAAAGGTATTCCATGCAAAGGGAAATCAAAAGAAAGCTGGAGTAGCAATACTCATATCAGACAAAATAGACTTTAAAATAAAGACTGTTAAAAGAGACAAAGAAGGACACAAAAAAATGATCAAGGGATCAATCCAAGAAGAAGATATAACAATTGTAAATATATATGCACCCAAAATATATACAAAAAATAGGAGCACCCCAATATATAAGGCAAATACTAACAGCCATAAAAGGAAAAATCAACAGTAACACAACAATAGTGGGGGACTTTAACACCCTACTTTCATCAATGGACGGATCATCCAGACAGAAGATCAATAAGGAAACACAGGCCTTAAATGATACATTAGACCAGATAGACTTAACTGATATTTATAGGGCATTCCATCCAGAAGCAGCAGAATACACATTCTTCTCAAGTGTACATGGAATATTCTCCAGGATTGACCATATGCTGGGCCACAAAGTGAGTCTCAGTAAATTTAAGAAAATTGGTATCATATCAAGCATCTTTTCCAAACAAAACGCTATGAAATTAGAAATCAACTACAAGAAAAAAACTGTAAAAAACACAAACATGTGGAGGCTAAACAATATGCTACTAAACAACCAATGGATCACTGGAGAAATCAAGGAGGACATCAAAAAATACCTAGAGACAAATGAAAATGAAAGCACAATGATCCAAAACCTATGGGACATGGCAAAAGCAGTTCTAAGAGGAAAGTTTATAGCAATACAATCTTACCTCAGGAAACAAGAAAAATCACAAATAAACAACCTAATCTTACACCTAAAGCAACTAGAGAAGAACAAACAAAACCCAAAGTTAGTAGAAGGAAAGAAATCATAAAGATCAGAGCAGAAATAAAATAGAAACAAAGAAAACAGTAGAAAAGATCAATGAAACTAAAAGCTGGTTCTTTGAAAAGATAAACAAAATTGATAGACCTTTAGCCAGGTTTCATCAAGGGAAAAAAAGGGAGAGGACTCAAATCAATAAAATTGGAAATGAAATGAAAAAAAAAAGAGAAGTTACAATGGACACCACAGAAATACAAAGGATCATAAGTGACTACTACAAGCAACTATATGCCAATAAAATGGACAACCTGGAAAAAGTGGACAAATTCTTAGAAAGGTACAATCTTCCAAGACTGAACCAGGAAGAAATAGAAAATGTGAACAGACCAATCACAAGTAATGAAATTGAAACTGTGACTAAAAAACTTCCAACAAACAAAAGTCCAGGACCAGATGGCTTCACAGGTGAATTCTATCAAACATTTAGAGAAGAATTAACACCTATCCTACTGAGACTATTTCAAACAATTGCATAGGATAAAACACTCCCAAACTCATTCTATGAGGCCACCATTACCCTGATATCCAAAACATATGAAGATACCACAAAAAAAGAAAATTACAGGCCAATATCACTGATGAACATAGATACAAAAATCCTCAGCAAAATATTAGCAAAGCAAATCCAACAATATATTAAAAGGATCATACCCCATGATCAAGTGGGATTTATCCCAGGGGTGCAAGGATTTTTCAATATCCACAAATCAATTAGTGTGATACACCACATCAACAAATTGAAGAATAAAAACCATATGAGCATCTCAACAGATGCAGAAAACGCTTTTGACAAAATTCAACACCCATTTATGAAAAAAACTCTCCAGAACATGGGCATAGAGGGAACCTACTCAACATAATAAAGTACATATATGACAAGCCCACAGCTAACATCATACTCAGTGGTGAAAAGCTGAAAACATTCCCTCTAAGATCAGGAACAAGGCAAGGATGTCCACTCTTGCCACTTTTATTCAACATAGTTTTGGAAGTCCTAGATACAGCAATCAGAGAAGAAAAAGAAATAAAAGGAAATCAAAGTGGAAAAGGAGAAGTAAAACTGTTACTGTTTGCAGATGACATGATACTATACATAGAAAATCCTAAAAATGCTACCAGAAAACTACTAGAGCTCATCAGTGAATTCGGTAAAGTTGCAGGATCTAAAATTAATATGCAGAAATCTGTTGCATTTCTATACACTAACAATGAAAGATCAGAAAGAGAAATTAAGGAAACAATCCCATTTACTATCGTCTCAAAAAGAATAAAATACCTAAGAATAAACCTACCTAAGGAGGCAAAAGACCTGTACTCCAAAAACTATAAGACACTGATGAAAGAAATCGAAGATGACACAAACAGATGGAAAGATATACCATGTCCTTGGATTGGAAGAATCAATATTGTCAAAATGACTATACCACCCAAGGTAATCTACAGATTTAATGCAATCCTTATGAAATTACCAATGTTATTTATTGCAGAACTAGAAAAAATTTTTAAAAATTTGTATAGAAACACAAAAGACGCTGAATAGCCAAAGCAATCTTGAGAAAGAAAAACGGAGCTGGAGGAATCAGGTTCCCTGACTTCAGACTATACTACAAAGCTACAGTAATCAAAGCAGTATGGTACTGGCAAAAAAATAAAAATATAGATCAATGGAACAGGATAGAAAGCCCAGAAATAAGCCCACATACCTGCAGTCAATTAATCTATGACAAAGGAGGCAATACTATACAATGGAGAAAAGACAGTCTCTTCAATAAGTGGTGATGGGAAAACTGGACAGTTACATGTAAAAGGATGAAATTGTAACATTCTCTAACAAACACCATACACAAAAATAAACTCAAAGTGGATTAAAGACCTAAATGTTAGATCAAATACTATAAACTCTTAGAAGAAAACATAGGCAGAACGCTCTTTGACATAAATTGCAACAATATCTTTCTAGATCCACCTTCTAGAGTAATGAAAATAAAAACAAACACAAGCAAATGGGACCTAATTATACTCAAAAGCTTTTGCACAGCAAAGGGAACCATAAACAAAACAAAAAAGGCAATCCACAAAATGGGAGAAAATATTTGCAAACAAAGTGACCAATAATGGATTAATCTCTAAAATACACAAACAGCTCATGCAGCTCAGTATCAAAAAAATAAACTCCCCAATCAAAAATGGGCAGAAGATCTAAATAGACACTTTTTCAAAGAAGACATACAGATGGCAAAATGCACATGAAAGGATGCTCAACATTACTAATTATTAGGAAATGCAAATCAAAACTACAATGAGGTATCACCTCACACCAGTCAGAATGGCCATCATCAAAAAGTCTACGAACAGTAAGTGCTGGAGAGGGTGTGGAGAAAAGGGAACCCTCCTACACTGTTGGTGGGAATGTAAATTGGTACAACCACTATGGAGAACAGTATGGAGGTTCCTTAAAAAGTAAAAATAGAACTACCATATGATCCAGCAATCCCACTCCTGGGCATATATCTGGAGAAAACCATAATTCAAAAAGATGCATGCACCCCAGTGTTCATTGCAGCACTATTTACAACAGCCAACACATGGAAGTAACCTAAATGTCCATCGACAGAGGAATGAATAAAGAAGATGTGATACATATATACAATGGAATATTACTCAGCCATAAAAAAGAATGAAATAAGGCCATTGCAGCAACATGGATGGACCTGGGGATTATCATAGTGAGTGAAATCAGACAAAGACAAATATCATATGATATCACTTATATGTGGAATCTAAAAAAAATGATATAAATGAACATATTTACAAAATAGAAACAGACTCACAGACATGAAAAAACAAACTTGTGGTTGCCAAAGGGGAAAGGTTGTGGGGGTGGGGGAAGGATAAATTAGGAGTTTGGGATTGACATATACACACTACTATATATAAAATAGATAATCAACAAGGGCCTATTATATAGCACAGGGAACTCTACTCAATATTCTGTAATAACCTATATGGGAAAAGAATCTGAAAAAGAATGGATATACGTATATTTATAACTGAATCACTTTGCTGTACATCTGAAACGAACACAACATTGTAAATCAACTATACTCCAATATAGCATAAAAATTTAATTAAAAAAAGACTATAGGGACTTCCCTGGTGGTCCAGTGGGCAAGACTCTGTGCTCCCAATGCAGGGGGCCTGGGTTGGATCTCTGGTCCAGGAACTAGATCCTGAATGCATACCACAACTAAGAGTCTGCATGTTACAACTAAGAGTCCATGTGCCACAACTGAGAAGTCCGCGTGCCGCAACTAAAGATCCCGCATGCCACAACAAAGATCCTGCGTGCCACACCTAAGACCTGGTGCAGCCAAAAATAAATGAATGAATGAATGAATGAATGAATAAATAAATAACATTTTTAAATGTATAAAAAAATTTAAAAGACTACAAAAAATTTAAAAATGAGGTACATATGAAAAAAAAAAGAAAAGAAAAAAGCAAAAAGAAAGCCCTTGCCTATTCCAAGGCTAGAAAATAAATGATCTTCCTTTTCCTTTTCCTTTCTTCCTTCCTTCCTTCCTTCCTCCCTCCCTCCCTTCCTTCCTTCCTTTCTCGTTTCATTGTTTTATATTACAATTTTAAAAATCTAATATATTTTGGTTGGAGCAAATATATATTTTAATATTTTTTTCATAGTGACTAGTCAAGTGCCCTAACACTTTATTAAAGAACCCACTTTAAATCCACAGAGTAGAAGTCAACACTATCATCTACCACATTTCTATATTTGCTTAAATGTATTTCCAACCTCGGTGTGGTTCTACTGCTCTCTTGGTCTATTCCTGAATTAGTGTCATATGAATTTTCCTGGCCATTTTTCATAATTTTTAAGATAAACTTAAGCAATGTTTTGTCAAATTCCCTTTAAAATGTTAGAAATTTATTACTGCCTTGAGTTTAATAACTCATTAGTTTTAGGAACTAATACAGTCTTTCTGCCCAAGACCAGAGTATATTTATAGTATGTTTATCTGTTTGTCTTCTTTTACACTCCTTAGGCAAGTTTAATAGTTTTCTTCATGTACCTCTTATACATTCCATGTTATATTCATTCCCAATTATTTTATGGCTACAATGCCTGGCATGTAAGGACTATTGGAGAAATGTTACTTGTGACTAAGTGGTTTCTGTTAGTATAAAACAACAGCAACAATTATTTGTATATTTGTTTTATAACTGGCCATATAATGTTTTTAATAGGTTTTAAAATTTTTCTAAGCAATCACTATCTACAAGTAATGATATATTTCTATTATTTTAAACTCATTTTATACTTGACTATATTAACTTAAATTCTTCTGTTTTTCTGATTTTTATACTGTATGTTTAATTTTCTTGATTAATTGCACTGGCTAGTACTTCAAGATTATTATTAAATAATGAAAAACAGCTAAAAGGTAGTTAAATCATCCTTTTCTTATTCCTGACTTTAATAAAAATGTTTCTAGTGCTTTACTACTAATGATGATGGAAGAAGTTAATTTGAAAGTAAGTTTTTCATTAAGTAAAGGAAATATATTTTATTTCTATTCTTACCAAAGTTTTAAAAATCAGGAATTCATTGAGACAATTATATGGTTTTTCATCTTTGTCTGACTCATATAAATAGATTTCCTAGTAGGGCATCATTCTGACTTTTTAGGATATACCTAGCTATGACTCATTTAGTCTTTCAAATATTTTAATGGATCCTATTTGCATGTATTTTAAGAATTTTGCATCACTATTCACTAGTATAGAGTATGAAAACTGGTCTGTGGTTTTACTTCTGGTATACTTAAGGTTTTAAAAATCAGCACTATTTAGCTTTCATAAAAAGAATTTGTAGATTTTCCATCTTTGTTCATACCCTAGAAGATTTTAAATAGGATTGAAATTATTTTCTTCTTTGAGAATATGAAAGAATCCACTCTTGGAGATGTAAGAGATTAGACCTAGTGGTTTATTTGATTGTTTTAATTTTTGAAGGAATCAGCTTTGGAAATTTTATCAGACTTACTATTTATTTTCTAATTCATTAATTTGTGTTTTTATTTTATTAATTACTTCCTTTGATTTAAAAAAATTTTTTTACATTTGTTTATTTATTTTATTTATTTTTGGCTGTGTTGGGTCTTCGTTGCCGCACGAGGGGTTTTCTCTAGTTGCGGTGAGTGGGGGGCTACTCTTGTGGTGAGCAGGCCTCTCACTGTGGTGGCTTCTCTTGTTGCTGAGCACAGGCTCTAGGCACGTGGGCTTCAGTAGTTGTGGCACATGGGCTCAATAGTTGGGGCTCAGGGGTTCTAGAGCACAGGCTCAGTAGCTGTGGTGCATGGGCTGCGTTGCTCCATGGCATGTGGGATCTTCCTGGACCAGGGTTCGAACCCATGTCCCTTGCATTGGCAGGCGGTTTCTTAACCACTGCACCACCAGGGAAGTCCCTCCTTTGCTTTCTTTAAGATTATTTTGTTGTTGTATTTCTAATTTCTTGAGTTAATGAATTTATTCTTTCTATTTAACAATGAAAATGGTTAAGTCTATTAATTTTACTCATTACAGCTTTGGCTGCATCCCACATGCAGTATTACTGATATTGTTATTTTCTAGTTTCTTTCCCCCTCTCCCAAGTCAAAGTTTTTTCTATACCTCTATTTTTCCTTTCTTATTTTTCTAGATTTCAGGTGGACAAAACTGATTGAACTGTAATCTTTGATTTATGACACACTGTCATCTTTGGTCCATGAATAGTCTCTATTTATTTGCTTACTTATTTTTTTTTTTTAATTTATTTATTATTTATTGGTTTTTGGCTGTGTTGGGTCTTCGTTTCTGTGCGAGGGCTTTCTCTAGTTGCAGCGAGCGGGGGCCACTCTTCATCACAGTGCGCGGGCCTCTCACTGTCGCGGGCTCTCTTGTTGCTGAGCACAGGCTTCAGACGCGCAGGCTCAGTAGTTGTGGCTCACGGGCCCAGCCGCTCTGCGGTATGTGGGATCTTCCCAGACCAGGGCTCGAACCCGTGTCCCCTGCATTGGCAGGCAGATTCTCAACCACTGTACCACCAGGGAAGCCCTGCTTACTTATTAATATAACGAACACCCATGAACCCACCATGAAACTATTTTCTGTTTGATCCAAAGTTTAAGAATAACTTTTACATTTCTAAGGGTTTGTTTTTAATCTTTCTATTTTTGCTACACTTAGCAGTCTTCTTATCTGTAAAACAGTGCCTATCTCACAGGGTTATTATGAGAATTAAATGTATTAATGTTTGTAAAATGTTACAACAGGGCCTGGCACATAGTCAGTACTATTTAAGTGTTAGCTATTATTTTTATTATTATGTTAGATCAAATTTATTAACTATACATATTTTTTACATATCTCATTGTCTTGTTCTTTCTACTTGATTTGTCAAGTGCTAATAGAAGTGTGGTAAAATCTCACTGTACTACTGCACTGTTGTCACTTTTTTTTCTGATTTTGCTTTGTATAAGTGCTATGAAATCCCAAGCAAATATATTCATAATAGTTGTATTTTTATTATAGGTTGGACCCTCTTTGTTTTATCTCAATTTTTACCTTGAATTCAACCTTGTTTAACATTAACAAACAAAAACACTCTGATTTTTGTTGTCATTGTTTGCATTTGTCTGCTATATCTTATTATTTCCTTTTACTATTTCTGAGTCACAGTGTTTCAGATTTGTCATTTGAGAACACATAGCTGAAGATTTTTTTTCTTCAGTCCATTTAGAGTCCTTTTCTTTTAAAAGATGAATTTTATCCAGTTACATTTATTATTAAAACACATGCTTGATCTTGCCTTTGCCATATTGTTTCCTGATTTAATTCTTCCTTGTTCCTTTTTTCCACCTATCTTTTGCTGTAAAATCTCTGTGTTCTTAAAAAATTTTTCCCTTCAGCAATTTCAAAGTGATACATAATCTGCTTTCTGTTAAGCAAGTTTATAACTTTAAATAACACACTCCGACTTCTTTTTCTCTGTATATCATTGATGTGTGTGTGTGTGTTTTTTTTTTACAGTGCTTGGCTCTCTACCCTGATGAGATTCACCATTCGCCTGCCAAAACTCCTCCTCACTTATGTTAGGCTGAGCTTTTCCTCCACAGCCCAGACTAAATGGCTCTGGCTGCCCTTGTTTGTGGCTGTTTAAAAACAAAACTCGTTAACATATTGTCAAATCCTCCTTCTCTGAAGCCTACAGATATTTGGCTCTAGCTGCTGATGGTAAAACAGCATGTAGCCTGCAAGCCATGGCTCCAGGCCCACTCTGGAACAGGGGCAGGGCAGTATAGGGTGGGATGGGAGGCCCAGAAGTTTAGAAGTGATAGCTGCAATGTCTCCCCATGGCCTGCCCCAACAGGAGGCAGCATGTGCTGGAGGCAAACAGCCTGGGATCAGAGTGGCCCTCTCCCTCTCTATAGTCCAAAGCATTCCTTGTTAGTTGCTCAACCATGGGGTTCTAATCTCCTCAACAATATCAGGTGCTTGCTCCCTCTGGGCTAGGAAAGTTTCTGTTTGTTCTGATCACCCCTCTCTCTGCCCACCAGCACCTTTCACAACCCTCTCCAGGGCTGTTCCATCTCCTAGAAGGGCTCTGAGAAATGAGTAAGGTGCTTGGGAACCAGAGAGGGCATCCCTGGAGGGCCTCACTGCTCCTCCCGGCCTCACCAAACCTCCCTATTTTCCATAGTCCAGTTCCATCTGCTTTCTCCAGGGAGTCTTCCTGATTGCTCCAGTTCCCCCTGACCTCCCATCACCCTGAGTCATCTACTCCATTCTTACTCAACTCTCTCTCGAGCTGATCTCTGACTATCTCAAACCTGCTGAATCTGATTTCTCCAACTAGACTGGGAGCCCCGGAGGCCAGAGCCAGAGTCTCTTCCTCCTATTGCTCCTCCATGGCTCACAGGACCAGTAGATACAAGCAGAGCTTAGTAAAGATCTATTGAACAAATGGAAAGTCAAGACAAAGGACTCGGAATCTGACTCTCTTGGCTCAAATGCCACATCTGCTGCTTGTGAGTGGTGGGGCTTTGGGTGAGTTACTTAGTGTTTCTACAAAGGGTTGCTATGGGGATTAAATGTGATAATGTGTGAACTACATAGCTTGGCCTCTAGCCCTAGAAGACATGGAATGAGTGGAGCTACCAGTGTAATATCAGCCTGCATTGTTAATTGCATTGAACCAGTCTGACGGAGTGTCTGATGCTATGTGCAGGTGGGTGTGTCATCAGGGCTTGGGTGTAGGTGACTGGTGACCTGCGACCTATGCCAGCCGTGCACTGTGATCTGGGCAAATCACTTCCCTTTGTGGAAGAAGGAGGCTTGGAGAGATGACCTCTGTGAGCCCTTTCTGCTCTGACCTCCATATGTCCTGTGGGTGTTGACAGTTTATGAGTTGGTCCTGATCTGAGGCCCTGGGGGAATGCATTTTCAACAGAGGCTCCGCCCCAGTTTCTGACCTGGTTTTCCAGCTGGAGATCTCCTTTCTCTCCCTCCCCTCCTCCTCCATACCTCCCTGCCCAATCCCCAGGAGGGTACCAGCGCTCCACTGCTGAGCAGGATCATGAAGATGATGAACGTCTCAAACCAGCTGTGCTCCACGATGTGGTAGCAGGTCTTGCGCAGTCTCCACCAGACCTTCCCTGGGGCTTGCGTGGTGTCCACGGTGCAGCAGGGACAGCGCCGGACACAGCCTTTGGGGGAGGGAGAGGAGTCAGACCCAGTCCAGGACCTGCAAATGCCCACATCTGATGGCAGAAAGTTGAATGGTTGAAAGAATGACTGAAAGAGGTTACAATGATGGGTCATGAACTGGGCAACATGGTGGGTGGGGCCACGGCAGGGGGTGGGTGTCAGGGAGGGGTGACTGTGAGTGCTGCCCGCAGGAGCCCACACTCAGCAGGTACCCTGTGGATAGGCTGGATGGCCTAGGCAACCATTAAGTAGATGAAGGGCCTGGCAGTTCTGGGCAGGGGCAAGGCAGGGGTTGGGATGAGCTCCAGCTTGTCCTGTGCTCATCTGGGAAACCCTCCCCCTGGGGGAATGTACCAGAACCCCCTGGGGTGCTGTGTCCCTGGTCTTTCTCCATGTTTGCAGTTTCTGAGCGTTGGGATGGGCAGACTCCTCACTGATAGCCCCAAACGATGTGCCACATGGAGGGCAAACCCTCATTTTATCCCCAGCGGCCCTCCGAATATACCATGGATTCATAAAAGCTCTAGATGCCAATCACCAGCACAGCCACATGCCACACCCACCTTGAATATTTACAGAGGGCCTACTATATGCCAGGTGCCGTGCCAGGGCCTGAGGGAACAGGGGGAATTAGATCCAGTCCTTGCCGCTGTGGGGACACCTGGTCATGCTACCATCCCACAAACGCAGCCGACCCACAGCTGCCTGCCCAGCACGTCACAGGCATACTTGCCATGACTCATGTCACAGGCAGGTGGAGGGGCCCCCAGGGTCTCAAAGAATGGGGGAAAAATGGCAGGCACCCAGGTCAGAGTGGGGTGCAACATGGCCCTCTACCCCCAGGAGCTGCAGGTCCTCCTGCCCTGGTGGGCAGGACTGAGGCTGGGCCAGAGGCCCACCCAGGGCAGTACCTTTAGTGAAGCAGTCCTCTGGATCCTTGATGTCCTCTCCGAGGTCGGGGACCTGCTCCAGGAGGTCAGCAGTGTTGGTCATGTCTGCTGTGCTCCCCTCAGAATAACTGTTCTCATGCGTCTGTGGGCAGGACCGTGGGGTGGGGTGGGTGAGGGCATGAGTGTGGGCCGTGTAGCAGCCTCCAGCCTCAGGCCCAGAGTCTGGGGGAGCCTGGGGCTCCCAGAGTGGAGGTGACCAGACTATCCTCCATTGCACACCTGGGGAATCTGAGCCCGGGTGGATGGGAACCTGCCATGAAGGTCACCTAGCCTGGACCTTAGGGCTCCTGAGTTTGTGATTCTGGTCTACTGGTGTCTAGGGCAGGGTACAGGGGGTCGGGGGAGGGTTCTCAGAAAACCCTGGGAATGGGGAAGGCATCCAGGTGGAAGTAAAACAGACATGGGGTGCAACAGGGACACACACTGGGACATGGACACATAGTGGCAGCTCGGCACACACAGAGGAAACAGGCATGCCACACCCAGAACAGAGTCAGAGCCAGGACCATGGGCACGCACAGGTACCAGGTCAGACATGCAAAGAACAGGCCAGCAACCCAGCCCACATTTCTCACTCAGTTCATGTGGGTGCTGGTGTGATGCACAGAGCCTGGAACAAGAGTGAGAAGGTGCTGCAAGCTTTCCTGCCCGGCTGTGCAGGGTTCTGCTGCCCTGATCCCGCATAATTTGATTATAGAGAGGTGTGTGCAGGTGCCCTTATGAGTGTCTGTGTGTGTCACATGTGGGGTGCCAGTGTATAGGGATGTTGTAGTTCTGCCCACTTCCCCTCTTTGGGCCAGTGCACCCATCTCCAGCTGCCATGAATACTGTTTAGCCAGCCCCTTCTCCAGAAGTCTTTAGCCAGGGACCTGCAATCCCTGGAAATGGCTTGGTGGTTACATCGAAGCCAGGGGTGGCTGACGCCTAGTGACCCACTGATATGGAGGACACCAAGCTGAGGCTGGAATCCAGCCAGCATGCCGTCTGGAGCTGCTTCTTTTGCCTCATCCTGCTTCTCTCACTTCCTTATGGGTCTCTCCTGAGGGCACTCCCTCAACGAAACATTAGCACAGGAAGCCAGGCTCCAGCTCTGCTTCTAGGAGCCCACCTTAATGATAAGTATGGTGGGGAAGGGGGTTCCGTAAAGGAAGGGCAGCCTTCATTTGCTTCAGATCACGTCTACATCCCCCAGAGCAATTGGCCAGCCTCATGCCACTCAAGCTCCACTCCACTTAGGGGCAAGCTGGTTTGAGTTCTTGGGCAGCCTCTGCTCTCAAAGTTGCCTTCTTTTGCCTTCCTTCCACTACTCACTCCACCGCTGTCTCAAAGTCCTCTTTAACCTTGAGGTTTGCGATAAGGAAGGGCTGGATCCTGGTGAGAATGCAGAGAGTGCTCCTGGGTGCAGGGTGGTCTCCCGTGGCTTTGAGGGTCATGCCCTTCTCCCAGCTTCGTTGAGCGGCACTGAGCTGGGAAAGGCACAGTCAGAGGTCTTCATGCAGCTTTTCTTTTCAGACACTGGAGCTGTCACGTGGGAGGACAAGTTCTCAGAATCCCGCTGCAGGTGAGATGAGGGGTCCTTCTCCCAGGAAAGCCCCAGCCCACCTCGCTCTCCCTCGTTCCCACCGTGACCTGATTTGAAGAGGTGATGAAGTTACAAAACTCGTTCAAAGGTCAATGTTCTAGTACAGGAGCCCCTTCTGTCCGTGACCTTCTGCTCCTCCTATGTCTTCCTGTTCCCACAAGCCTTGGTGTGTCAGACCCTCCAGGGGGAGAAGTGTGACCTGCACAGTCAGGATGATGATTCCACCAGGCCCTCGTGCTTGCAAACCGGCCATGAACACAAAGCCTCCAGTGGGCCCATCTCATGAAAGGAACAAGGCAAAGGAGAAATATCCTGTTGGAGCAAGTCACAGCTGCCGGACTGAGGGCCGAGGTCAGGCAGCAGTTCAAGGGCCCCTGAGTGCTGTATCTGAACATATGACCTCCATCTTCCTTGGTGCTTGGCAGAGCCGGGGTGGGGTGTAGTCAGCTGTGCCACAGTCCAGTTAGCTCAGGGGCTGCAAACTCAAATGCTTACAGGGCCAGGTAGGTGATGGAATGAGGGCAGGCAGGTGGGAACTGGCAAACTGGAGCGCTCTAGCCAGTGTCAAGGAGGCGGCAGTTACCACTAGTCTCCAGCAGGGCGGCTTTTCTAGCAATTTTCTTTTTCAAGAGAAGCCAGAAATGCAGATTTTTTTACATAAAAGCTTCTGGGTTTACATGTTGGTAGCAAATTCAAATTAAAACCCTTTTGTGTCCTGAAGCCCTCCGGCAGGCCTTGTGTTTGCTGCCTCTGCTTTTGTCCAGGTGACAAGCAGCTGGTGGCTCGTGTGCCGAGAACTTGTTCTCAGAGCTCCCCACAGTCCCCTGGGATGGGCTGATTCACAAGACAAACATGTGCCAACAGGACCAAAGCACAGGAACTGAGTGAGGAGGGGGTGAACAAGCAGAAGTTTGGGGTTAGTCCTGCATCATGGTCCTGAGGGGCTGCTTCCAGAATTTCCCCATGGCTCTGGGCCCCAAGCCGTGTCTCCCCTATCAGGACAGGGCTGCCCATGCTCCCCTCTGCAGACGGGTCTCCCACACTGGCTGTGACGGCGGCTGTGGTTCCCAGCAGCAGATGCAGGCCTGTGCCCAGGGCCTCTCACGGCCTCTAGTCCCAGCAGCAGTGCCCCACCGGCTTCAGGGACAAAGGTGTGCATTACCTCACTGCACCCTGGGGCTGGGGCCTCTGTTCTCCGCTGCTGCCGCAAGTCTGCCTGAGCTGCGCTGGCCTCGGCCCCAGAGGAGGTGGTCTCTGACACCTGGCTCCAGGGCCTGGGCTCCGGGAGGGCCTCTGGGCTGCCAGACACAGGCTGGGGTTCCTGCTGAAGAGACGCCCCAGCCCATGAGCTACCAGGTCGGAGTATTTCTAGGACCCTGGCTCTGCTTCAGGCCCTGCCCATGCAGCGGGGCACTGCCTCCTGCCCTCTTCATGAGGTCTCATCTCACTGAAGACCCCTCCCTTGGGCGTCCTGAGGCTGAAGGAGGCTCCTGATAGGTTCGGGCAAAGGGCCTAAGGCTACACAAATCTCCCCCTCCTCCCACTCCTTGAAGGGTACAGCTGGGCTATGATGCCCAGGTCCCAGATGCTGGCAACTCTACTTAGGAAGGACATGCTGACTTTCCCCAGGAGTTCCCATGGCACCCCAGCTTGCTTGCTTGCTTGCTTGTGTGCCCGCACGTGTGCGCGCGCACACACACACACACACACACACACACTGGCCCCAGGGAGCCAGGGCCAACAGGCTCAAGAGAAGGAAAGGAGGAGGAAAAGGAGGGGCAGGCAGAATTCCACTCCTGTGCTGGGAGCGTCTTGGAGCTAATTGGAAGCTGTGGTCCTGGCAACGCCAACGCTCCCCCTCCCCCAACCGACACTGTGGCTGTCCCGCAGCCCGACTGAAAGGGCAGAAGCTGGCCTCTGGGACCACAGGGAGGCAGGAGGATGTGGAATCAAGCCTGGAGCCTCAGATCAAATTCCATGCAAGGGAACAGCTGCTCTTCTCAGCCAGACCCACCCAGTGCAGGCCCTGAGGAAGCGGCCAGGATGGGCCCAACGAAACAGAGAGAACCAGTCCTCGCTGTTTGACCTGAGACCTAGGGAGAAGCCATCTGAGCCTGGCTCAGGCCATGAGAAAACTGAGGGAGCTGGGGTGGTGGTGGTGAGGGGTACCATCCCGTTTGTCCAGACTCTAGTCCTAAGTGTTAAAAATAACAGGCTGGGAGATAAGATAGTGCTGTCTCTGACACCTGCCATCTTAGGGATGCTTATTTTTAAATCTCAGAATTAGCCCTGGGCCTGGGAGGAGGGGAAGGGGCAGTGGGGAGGTCTGGAGGCCACATTCCTCCCTCACCAAGACATTCCACCTTGTTAGTCCTGGAGGTGACAAGGTCAGGGCAGGGTCTGGGGGCCAGGTGTCCTAGCTCTGTCCTAGACGCATGAGGAACTCCTAGCAAGTCTCTCTCTTCTCTCTCTTGCTGTGCCTCAGTTTCCCTTTCTGTACAATTAGCTGCCCGTGACCAGCCAGGGGACGAATGGTGGACAGCAGTCCTTCCCAAGACGCCCTCCTGGGCTGGGCTGGGCTGGGGAGAGAGGGTTGAGAGCTGGTTTCAGCACGCCTCCATGAGGCTGGTTTTTGGGGGATGGCCTGTCTTCTCCCTCCGGGCCACACCTGCTGGGGCAGATGCTCTGAGTGAGGCTGGGTCCCCTGGACAGTAGGTGCTGCACACACGGTGCGGGGGTGGGGTAGGGGATGGGGCTCACCTGCTTGCTGGACTCTTCCTCTGTGCTCAGGCTGTTCTCCTCATCCTCCTCTTGGTCATCCGTGTCTGACTCGGCCACGGCGATGGGCACACACACGGGCTCCGGATCCCCGGGTGTGCCCTGGCCTGGCCGTTGGCCTTCCTCAAACCGTGTCTCCTTGCGGGCTGGCAGCGCCTTCTCTGTCTCTGGGGGTGGTGGGGGGCTGGAGGTGGTGATGCAGCCGGGCAACTGGCCCTGCGTGGCGAGGGCCGCAGGCTTCTGAGCCCGCCGCTGCAGAAGCCCACAGCAGAAGTCCCAGGTGGTCCGCTTGATGAAGCGCAGGCCCCGCTGGATGCGGGCCAGGGCCAGCTGGAGGTTGTTCATCTCCCCGTCCTCGTCAGGGGCTGTGAGGTTGTCTGCACTGAAGGAGCTGAGCAGCAAAGCCAGGAAGAGGTTCAGGACCTGTGGAGATAATGCCGTGCCCTGGGTGCTCAGCCTTGGGGCTATGATGAGCACTGCCAGAGGCAAACAGCTCGAGGCTTAAACCCTGGGCCCTAGGCTCTCATCCTAACCCCCCATACTCCTGAATATAGAGAGTTTGGCTATAAAAGGAAAGACAAATTCTCATCCTGAGGTAGGCGACAGGCCCCAGGCTGAGCAGCTGCAGCTGGTCTCCTGCTGATGCTTCAGTTGGGATACCAGCAGGAGCATTGGGCCCTGACTGGGTGCATTCTCATGGATTTCCTGGCCCGACACATGCTCAGAGAAGGTCCTCAGTCTAGGGGAAGGACAAAAGGAGGGAGAAGACGCCAGCTGGAATCCGTCTTGGCTGAGAAATGTGTGCCCACACCAGGATCAGATCTGAAGATGATTGGCCAGAAAAAAAATCAGGAAAACTGGCCCTATTTAAGCAACCTAAGCCCCTCCCTCTGAGCTCGCCTGTGTGCTCTTCCACACATACTTTGCTTTTTCCGCACTTACTCTGTTTCTTCCACACATATTTTGTTTTTTCCACATGTACTTTGCTTCTAATAAATGCTTTTATCTTTTTCACAATCTTGGTCTCTTTGCTGAATTCTTTCTTCAAAGAACTGAGGTCCTTCTTCCAGCTTTTCACTGCCAGAATCAATCCCTCCTCCCAAGGACTCAGATACAGTCTGAAGTGAGGGCGTTCAAACCCAGGTTTCTTGGGTGTTGGCCCAGGTTCAATGGGAGAACCATGGGTTCATCTGATGTCAAAGCCTGCAGATGGGGCCTTGCTCTCTTGGAAGTAATGGGGGGCAGTGAGGTCAGGGTGAGCACAGGACCGCTCCCTGGGAAGTGGGATCCAATCTGGGATCAGCAGGGACAAGACAGAATCCCACCCAGAAGCAACCCAGGGCATCCATTCACTCACTCACCCACCCATCCATTCATTCATTCATCCATCACCCATCTGCTCTTGGGGCTTTCCTGGGAAGAGGCCTCTGCATCTGTTGGTGAAGGAGGGGCAATGATATGCCTCTGAGTTCCCCACTGAAGCTGGGTCACCACTCAAAGATCTGGGGCTCCAGCTGTGGAGCTCTCTCCACCTGTGTCCCCAGATCCGACCATGCTTTCCAGGTGAAGGACATGGGAGACTGAACAGAGAAGAGGGCGATGGCAGGAAAAGAGGCCAGGTGGCAGCCCTTGGGCGCCTGGGACTAACTGTAGGGTCAAGCTACTGAGACGGAGTTGTGTCCAGGCAGTGAGGGGTGCTTGGATGGTTGCTGCGTGCAGGATTAGACACTTGGATAGAGTGGAGGGACCCGGGGCTGGTGCCAGGGGAGGGGCTGAGACTTCAGAGGTGCCGGAACACACAGTCTCTACTTAAGTTATTTATTAGGGGTTATGGACTTGATGTCCCTAAGGGGGGTTTGAAAAATCTCTCTGTCTTTGGATGGTTCTGGACTACTGCTTGTTGTTAAACCACCCTGCAAGTGTGAAGTTTTAGCTTTTGTTAAAAAAGAGAACTTTTACTGAGTGACAAGGGACTGGGCTTGGGTCCATTTCCGTCTCAGGGAGGGTAATTGAAGATGGTGGTGGGCTCGTTCCACACAGGGGTCAGACTGGCTCATGAGCCTCACCAGGCCAACAGGACAGAGACACAATCTCCCCACCTTGGGCCTGGGTCTCCCCTCCGCAGCCACTCCCAGAAGGGAGTCCAGCTGAATGGGGGTCCCTATAGCAGGGTGGTGTGTGAAGGTGGACACCCAACCTGAGTCCCTGCTTTGGCTTCTTACAAACCCCTGAGACATGCTTGTCAGCAAGCTGGGAGTGAGAATTCTGGCGAAAGCAGTGGGCAAGGTTGGAGTGCCAGGCCTCAGAAACCTGCCTTTTGTTTAAACAGTAACATTCACGTGGACAGTATGGAAAGGTTAAGAAGTAGGCTCTCCTGTCCTATCTCTACAGAGAGATGATCACTTTTGACACCTGGCAGTCTCTTTTATGTCGTCACTGGAGGGGTGACACATGTGATGTGATGCAGAGCTGCTGTCTACACTGGCCTCTGGCCAGGCCCCCGGCCTCTGTCCACACTGGCCCAGGCCTGGCCTGCCTCAGTTCCTGGGAGCCCACCCTGGGTTCCCCACCGCAGCCCTCGCTCACGCCTGGCTTCACACCCCCTGACCTCCAGGCATCCGGGGCCAGGCTGGGGGCAGAGTAGGGGGTGCCTGGGCAGCCTTGTCCACCCACAGAAGACGCTAGGGCCTCCCTTGCCGCCGGTTTCAGAAGTTCGGCTGCTTCCAGTGCTTTCCCTGTCAATCACACTGCTGCTCCCCAGCCCCTGCCTGATGATCACTTCCCATTTCAATGACAATCTTGCTTCCACCCACGCCCAGAAGCAGCCCAATTCCTGAGGCAGCCAGGGAGGGGGCCGCGTGGGCTGCGCTAGCTTCCCTCCTCCAGCAGCCTCTAATCTCATCCCCAGGCAGATCTGCTAGGAAATCGCAGGCTGTGTGTACGTGAGGGCAGCTCAGCCTGGCCCTGGGCTGAAAGCTCTGTGTACTCGCATCCTCCTTGGAACACAAAGAGTCTGGCAGCCCCAGAGCTGTGCCAGGGGCTGAGCGAGGGGCACCCTGAGGGGCGGCAGGTTTGAGGGGATGGGAGGGGGGTTGCAGGGCCCGCCAAAGAACTGGGTTCCACTGGCACTGTGCACTCTGCTTCCTCTCTGGGCTCCACCTATGGAGGCTGAGGAAGACCGACCCCAACTTGGCCTGGTTAAGTCACATGGGAGGAGAAAGCAGGCAGGTCTGGAGAAGGGCTCTGGAATCTGCAGCCCACAGTACTCACATCACCTAAAACCCCTCTATGAGCCGCTGTGAGCCTGCGCTGCCCACACCATGGGCAGTGGGAGCCAGACACTGCAGGTGTGACGTTGGAGCGTGTGTGGTCCCCCTGTGTACCCAGGAAGGTGGCTGCATGTCCACAGTGGACACTGACCTCTCCCTGAACAACTGACCCCTCTCAAACTTGCCTCTTCCAAAGGCTCCTTCTCTGGCATTTAGATTTTGATCTCTCTCACCTCCAGAATTGCCTACATTGTAAAGACACAAGGCAAGATGCACTTTCCCTGGGACAGACAGGTGGCCATGGGAGCAAAGACCTGGGCTCCTCATTACAGGACAGCAGGGACTCTCACCACAGCTATTCAGGATGACATACAAGGTTCTCTCGGGCCCCACCTCACCTGGACAACCACCACCTGCCTGTGCCTGTGTTTTGCTTACCTTGCTTCTTTCCTCTCTAGCATCACCTGTCAATCAGGTCTGTGCGAAACCCCCTCCACCAGGAAGCCTTCCTTGATTTCTCCAGCTGAAGGGGCTCAGCACCCATGGGCTCCCTCTTAATGGCTCTGACCATTCTGACCAGCTTGAGAGTTATCTCAGGCCTGTTTGAACTCTCCACCTCCTCACTCTCTCAAGGTGGTGAGCAATGTCAGAGCCACATTCATCTCTGTATGCCCAACAGCATCTGGCACAATATTCTGCATGCAATGGGAGCTTAGCAAATGTTTGTTAAGCTGAATTGAACCAGGTGATAAATCACTGACAGTGAATAACTAATAAATCAGTGAGTAGATGAGAAAATAATTAATTAATGGATATAAAATGAATACATAATGAATAAATAGGTAAATAGATGGGTAAATGAAAGAATGAGCAAATGAAGAGTGATGTGCATGAATGGATAGCTAAATGAGTGAGTGAGTAGATAGCCAGATGGATAAATGAGTAGATGGATGGGACTGATGAATGAGAGAATAGATGAGTGGGTTGATAGATGGATGTAGAGGTGGATGAATGAATAGGGGGATAGATGAGTGAGTGGAAAGATGGGTGATGGATGAATGAATGGATGGATGGGTGGGTGAATGAATGGATGGGTAGATAGATGGGCAAATGGATGGATGAATAGGTGTGCGTGCATGTGTGTGAATGGGGGTTGATGGATGGATGGTTGATGGATAGATGAATGGATGGGTAAGTGAATGAGTAGATGGAGGTTGATGGATGAATGGCTGGGTGAGTGAGTGCATAAATGGGTAGGGAGATTTGTAACTGAGTAGGCAGATCAATGGAAAGGTGGACAAGTGGATAGGTGAGTTGGTGGGTTGGTTATTGATGAGTGGATGGATGGCTGGATAGGTAGATGTATGAATGAGTAGAGAGATAAAAGAGTGAATGGGTAAGTAATAGATGGATTGATGATACATGGATGGATGGGTAAGTGGGTGCACAGATGGGTGAATGAATGAATGGGTGAGTAAATAGATGGAATGATAGGAAAATGAGTAGATGGATGAGTAAATCGATGGATGGATGAGAGATTGATGGGTGGATGGATTGTTTGATAGATGGCTGAGTGAGGGAGTGGACGGATGGAAGGAAGGGTAAGTGAATGGACAGATGGATGACTGGGTGGGTGGGTAGCTGGGTAGATGAATGGATGGGTAGGTGAGTGAGTGTGTGTGAGGCCACTGGCCAACTTACCACAAGGTTGCCGATGACCATAACAAGCAAGAAGACCAGCAGGCACAGTGACTGCCCAGACACCTCCATGCAGTCCCACATGGTCTCGATCCACTCGCCACAGAGGATGCGGAAGATGATGAGGAAGGCATGGAAGAAGTCCATCATGTGCCAGCGGGGCAGCAGACCTGAGTCGCTGATGCGGTGCCTCAGCTCTGAGTAGTTCTTGCCAAAGAGCTGCATGCCCACCACGGCAAAGATGAACACAATGATGGCCAGCACGAGCGTCAGGTTGCCCAGTGCCCCCACTGAGTTCCCAATGATCTTGATGAGTGTGTTCAGGGTGGGCCAGGACTTCGCCAGCTTGAAGACCCGCAGCTGGGGAGGGAGAGGTCCTTGTCAGGGGCTCTGGCTCCCACTGCCCATAGACACCCTCACCCCCGACAGCTCCTGCCTGAGAACCCAGGGCACCCTTAAAGGTCACCGACACCTGTTTCTCCTCGTTTGTCCAAGAGCACACACTATTGCTTCTCTCCACAGCCTGAGGGCAGCTTCATTGGGCCCTGCTCTGGGAGTCAGGTCAACAGATCCAGACTCCTCCCCCCAACCCACCCCCTCTCTCTGTCCCTACACCAGCCTCCTACCCACCTTGGTCTCACTTCCAGGAACCACCCAGTAGATTCCCCATCATGGAATGTCCCTCTTCCAGAACCTTCCTCATCAGGTATCCTTCTGGGCGAGCTCAAACCATCCCTGACTTGCCCAGTCACCTCCATCTTTCCCTCCTCTCAGTCATCACAGAGAAAGGGAGCTGGTGTTTAGCATTTATTGAACACCCACTGTGCCAGGCCTTATGTTTAGGATGGATCAGCTCATTCAGAACTCCAAATAACTACATGAGGGTGGCACTATTATTACCTCATTTGACAGATGAAGAAGCCAGCCCTTAGAGGTGGAGTATCTTGTCTAGGTCCCTTGGCTCTTGGCAGTGGAGTCGGAATTAAAACCCACAGCTAGGCTTTCTATTTTCCCCCCACCAGCCTGCCTTCCTAGCCCCAAGTGAAGCCACTTCCTCCAGGAAGCCTTCCCTGACCTACCTCTAGCCCCATGCCTGGACCTCTTAGACATTTTGAACTCAAAGCATGGTCCACAGACCCATAGCTTTGACATCATCCGAGACCTACTGAATCCACATCTGCACTTTAGCAAGATCCCCAGGCAATTTGTGTGCACATTAAAGTTTCAAAAATGCAGATTCCAAAACCAGCAGGTAGAGCCTCAGCAGACTTAGTTCTACCTGTTGCTTGCCATGTGGCTTTGGGAAATTGTTTCATCTCTCTGAGTGTGGAATGGGAATGTAGTAATACTAGCTCCTCTCCTGGGATTCTATGAGGACTAAAGGGGGCATGGTGAATCATAAAGGGCTTTGCAAATCATCAGGATGGATGGGCACCCCAATTGCCCCTCTGGAGGGAGGGCTATCTCCCTCTGTCTTGCCCACCTCTGTGTCCCCCACATCACCAGCACTGGGGTACGTAGCAAACAGCTGTTGGGTAAGGCATGAAAGATCACAATAGGGGTGATTGAGTGGTGACCTCGGAGGGGGTGTGGCTCAGTACCCCAGGCCCCCACCCACTCGCCCCCTGCCGGGCCCAGCCGTGTACCAGGCGGAAGGAGCGAAGCACCGACAAGTTGCCCATGCGGGACAGACCCAGCTCCATGAGGCTGAGGATGACGATGATGCTGTCGAAGATGTTCCAGCCCTGCTGGAAGTAGTAGTAGGGGTCCAGGGCGATGATCTTGAAGGTCATCTCTGCTGTGAAGATCCCTGTGAAGACCTGGGAAGCAGCGGGAATCAGGGGTTCCCGACATTTAGGCTGGAAAAAGCCTCTGGCAGCAGGGGCTCCCTGCCTCCTGACTCTTGCTCCTGTAGGGTCCCCCTTCTGGGCTGCCAGCTCTGACTGTGCCCAGAATCCCAGTGGGTGCCTGCTCAGCCATGGCCCGGTCCCTTGGGGACACCTCCAGCCCGATGCCTCCAGCCAACTCCGCTGTTTCCCAGGCATGACCCACCAGCCTGGGCCTCAGAAACAGCCAGGCCCACTGCAGGCTCTGCAGGGACTCACAGCTCTGGGAGGCACCTGGGATCAGGGGAAGCTGGGGTGGGCCTTGACACCACAGCTCCAGACCCCTTCCAGCTCGTGTGGCCACAGGAAGTTTCACACACGCCAAATACACACATTCCCACAAACACACTTTCATGGCTCATGGCTTTTGCCCATGCTGTTCCCACTTCCTCCCTGTCCACATGCTGACTCTTCTCTCCGTGATAACAACCAGCCACCATCTCTTGAGGCTTGACTATGTACCAAGAGCTGGGCTAGAATGCTTTGCATACGTTGTTCCTTTTAATCTGTCCAAAAACCCGACGAGAAAAGTTATCATTAACCCCATTTTACAGGTACAGAAACTGAGGCACTGAGAGGTTAAGTAACATGCCTGGGGTCAAGTAGCTCATAAATTTGATAACCAGGAGATGAACTCAGTGCAGTCCTTCAAGATTTAGAGCAACTACTCTCCCTTCTAGAAATGTTCCTGAGGTGGGCAGGGGCTGGGCTTCACCTGGTTCACTGACTCATGAGTCCTGAGCAGCCCAGCTTCAGCCAGCAGAGACTCAAGGTTAAGGAGTCCATCGTGTGATGGGCCAGGCAGCCCTGACCGTGGCCTACGGCTCTGAGCTGTGTCAACTGCTATGGCAGGAGGGTGCATGGCTCTGGGAGGAGGGGATATCCCCTGAGGGTGCGGCTAGCAGGAAGTTGGTGCCTGTGTATCAGGCCTTCCTGGAGCCAGGTGGGGTAGGGGGTGGGGTTATCCTGAGGGTGGTGAGGAGGCTCTGCGTTTTCTGCAGGGGAGGCCTGAGGTCGGAGGGCCTCAGTAGCTGTGGAGGTCAGAAGCAGGGGCATGGCTGAGGCATCTCACTGAGATCAGCACTCAGGAGTGGGGGTTACCTTGTCCTTGGCACCTGCCCTGAGGAGACTCTGTGCTGAAAGGAGAGAAGGAGAGGCATCTGCACCTGTTGGTGGCCCCAGCACCAGCCCTTTCCCTTCTGCGGAAACGAGGCCCTGTGGCAGTGGGCTGGGGGGCAGGGGATTGCTGTTGGCCCAGGGAGGGCACTAGGATGGCAGGTGGGTGGGCACCTCTGCACTACCATACAGGGCACCACCCATCAGTGCAGCCCATGTGACTTCAGTGGTCCCTTTAGTGCTTGTGCCCAGAGAGAACTGTCCCTCCACCAGCTGGGGTCTTAGGGAAGGGAGAGCCCCCGAAATCCTCCAGCCTGTGCTCAAATTCCTAGGCTGCCCTCACATGTGAAGAGGCATCCTTGGGTTCTGCCGCTTTCCCTGCACCCATAACTTTTCCATGTCTCTGACCCCATCTCCCACTACTCCTCCAGCCACGCTTGCCTCCTTGCTGTCACCTCCTCAGGGCCTCTGTACCTGCTGCTCCCTTGCCTGGATCCTCCGCTCCCCAATCCACAGGACTCACTCCCTTCAGGTCTCTGCTTAAAAGCCACCTAATCAACTCAACAAAACTTCTTAACACTTAAAATCGGGGCCCCGCCCACGATTGTGCTTATCCTCTTCCTTGCTTTATTTTTTGTTCCCTCATATGCCACCCTGACATACTGTACGGTAGCTGTGTGTTTGTATGTTGAGTCTCCTCTGGCTAGACTGTAAACTCCACAGTAGGAGGGACCTTTCCTGTCTTACTGTACCTGGAACACTGCCCAGCCTATAGGCGGGCCATCAATATTGGCTGAATAAGCATGCAAGTGGTTGGGCCTTAGACCTCCTGCAGCACCCAGTTCCACGTCCCTGTCTTCCTGAGGCCTTCCCTACTCAGCAACGGCCCTCACCCAGCTGCATTCCCTGCGTTGGGCTTTGCTGAGAGCCCCTAAGGGTGGGGCCTGGATTTGCCCTTCCTTGCCCCCAGCCCTCTGGTCTCCCCGGCCACTGTCTGAGGATGCCAGGGTGAGTGTGTGCTTAAGACCCACGAGTGCTAATACTCATGTCTGGGTAAAGGAGCTCAGGAAAGATCCCCCACCTCACTTTGCCCAGGTTTGCAGCTGTTCTGGCAGCAAAATAGCAGGTACAAAGTGGTGTTGGAAGTCAGCAAGAAAAAGACAGCGGAGGGAGGCTCTGGGGGATTGCCTTTGGGGAGGTGATGAGCAGAGGAACCAAAGCATCACCTGGAAGGTCTTCAGAAATGCAGAATCTTGAAGGCCACAGACCTGCTGAATCAGAATCTGCATTGTGACCAGACTCACAGGTGATGTGAAGTTTGAGAAGTGCTCTTTCTGAGCCATGGTTCTTAAACTTGGTGCGCTTTGAACCCCCTAAGGAGTTTTAAAAATATTGATGCCTGGGTCCCACTTCCACAGATTCGAGTTAAGTTGGACTGGAGTACCCAAGTAGCGAGAGTTTTGTCAACTTCCCAGGTGATTCTAATGTGCAGCTAAGCTTGAGAACCAGTGCTTTAGAAGTACATGAATTTTGGTGTGACTCCTTCCAAAGGATCACCACTGGCATTGTCAGGACATGAGATCGAGGCTGGATGGTTTAAGACGTGCAGAGAACGGCAGCCAGACCCAAGTTCCAAAGCAGGGTCTGCCACAGTGGGATCTTGGGCCTGTTTCCCCATCTCTCTGAGCCTTGAGTGTTCCCATATGTAAAACGGGGATAATAATAACACCATAGGTGGTTTCTAAGAGTTAGAGCTAATGGATGTCAAGTGGATACTGCCTAAGAGAGGGCGGTTATTGTTCTCATTGGCCTCATTTATTATAACTGCTGAAAACTCCAGGCCCAGGCAGGAGCTTCAGATACAAACGGCTCTGCATGATTTATAGGCTCACTGGGATCTAGCAGGCAGGCTGTGAGTGTGGGCACCCACCTCCCCTGACTCCTGGCAGGTGGTACACGGAGCCATCAGTGCTAATGGTGGCTTCCCAGGAAGTGGGAGGACTTTTGAGAAACCCCAAACTCTCCTGACCTTGGCTAATGTCTTTAATGGGATCATCCTGTACACACTGTAAACTTGCTTTTGAAACGTAACACCTTGTGAACATCCTTCCATGCCATTTAAACATCATCTACAGCATCATTTTCTTTTTCTTTTAAAAAAAAATAGTTGTGGGATATTCCACGGTACAGATGTGCCATAAGTAGTTTAACCATTTCTTTGTGATGGGCATTCTTTTGTCCCTATTAAAAACATTGCCAGGACTTCCCTGGTGGTCCAGTGGTTAAGAATCCTCCTTCCAATGCAGGGGACGCGGGTTCGATCCCTGATTGGGGTACTAAGATCCCAAATGCCTTGGGGCAACTAAGCCCGCGCACCACAACTACTGAGCCTGCATGCCGCAACGAAGAGCGCTTGCGCCAAAACGAAAGATCCTGCATGCCGCAGCTAAGACCCCGCGAGCCGCAACTAAGACCTGACACAGCCAAATAAATAAAATAAATAAATTTTAAAAAACCATTGCCATAATAAATATCCTTTCACATACATATTTTAAAACAACTTGCCCAATTATTTTCTTAGTATAAATTTCTGGAAATGGAATTGTATAGCCAACAAGCATTTTTAGAGATTCCGACACATAACTGCTAAAAGATCCTCAGAGATCGGTTTTAACCAATTCCACGAACCACATGGGATAACTGTTTCCCTCATAAAAATGCTAATTCCTGTCCCACTAACCCTTCCAATCCAATAGGACAAAAGCCATCTTTTACTGTTGCTTTGTTGGACATTTCTTTGATTTTTGTATTTCTCCTTTTGTGAAATTGCCTGTTCATATCCTTTACTTGTTTTCCTATTAGGGTGTTTGCCTTTTCTTGGCGTTGTTTATAAAAGTGCTTTATATATTAAGGGTATTATCCCTTTGTCTACTGTGCATTGCAATTTTCTTGGTTTGTCATTTATCTTTGTCGTTGTACTTTCTAAAAATTATAAAATATTTTAAGCATATAAACAAATATAGAATAATATGATGCATCCTTTGTACCCACTACCAAACTCTACCAAATATTAACATTTTGCCATATTTGCTGCAAATCTTGTTTCATTTTTCCCTCAAAATAATAGCAAAGAATTAAATAGCATTTACTATATGCCAGGTACTGTACTAGTGCTTTACATATACTGAATCACTTAATCCTCACAATAACTCTATGAGATATTATTATCTCCATTTTACAGATAGGGAAACTGAGATACAGAGAAGTTAAGTCACTGGCCCACATGATGGAACCTGACATGAACCTAAACAGCTGGCTTCTTCTGCATAGTCTTGATCACCACCTGCCATCGCAGGTAAAACCCATAGAACTACATTCACTCCGAGGTAATCACCATCCTGAATTTGATGTTTATCATTCCCATGCATGTTTTTACAGTTTTGATGCATAGTATTTTTGCATTGTTTTAAGGTTTCTATAAATGGGCCATGCCATATGTGTTCTTTTTTGCAAGTTCCTTTTATTCTTAACGTCATGTTTGTGAGATTTATCCATATTGAAAGATGTACACATATTCCTTCTAATTGTGCACAGTATTTCATTGTATGAAAACACCACAATTTATTTATCCATTTTTAAGTGGAGGGATAGACATTTAGATTGATTCCAATTTTCCCTGTGACTAACAATGCAGCAAAGAGCTTTCTTGTACATGTCTCCTTGTACAGACATGTGGGACTTTCTCAAGAATATGTATATCTGAAATTAAGTTATAGGGTATGCATATCCGTGACTTATCAGATACTGTACAACTGTTCCCTGAGATGGTTGTACCAAATTGACACTCTTACAAAGTGTGAGTTCCCACTGTTTCATATCATTGCCAACACACAGAAGTTTATTTTTGATTCTCTAATGGGTGAGAAATAGTATCTAAATGTTGATTTAATTTGCATTCCTCTGTGTTTCTTTTCATTTGTTTATAACTATCTGAATTTCCTCTTCTGTCATTTCTTCTGTCCTTTGTTGTGGTTGTGTTTTTGCCAGTGGATTGTCCCTCTTCTCTTTATTGATGTGTAAGCATTCAATGTATATTCTGGATTCCATGTCTTTCCAGTTAAATACATTTCATAACATCAATTTCCAGCTTGGGGTAGTGATTTCACTTTGTTTACCATATCCTTTATTGTACACATATCACAAATTTTTTAACATAGGTAAATTTAGCAATCTTTTCTTTCATGGTATAAACTTTTTGTATGTTGGAGAAAGCCTTCCTAACCTCCAAATTTTAAATATTCTTCCACATTTTTATTCTAAAAGCTTTAAAATTTTATTTTGTTGCTTTTAGGTGTTGAATCCATTTCCCTGCAACTAATTAATGAATATGGTATGGGGTAGGGATCTAATTTATTTTCTTCCATAGAGATAACCATTCTGGGGACTTCCCTAATGGTCCAGTGGTTAAGACTCCATGCTTCCAGTGCTTCCACTGCATGGGGCGTGGGTTCGATCTCTGGTCCAGGAACTAGGATTCCGCATGCCATGCAGTGCAGCCAAAAAAAAAAAAAAGGAGATAACTATTCTTCCCAATCTTATTTATTGAATAGTCTGTCATTTTCCTATTGATTTATAATGCCATCTCTGTTATTTATCAAGTCTCCAAATATGCATTTCTTATTTCTGAGTTATTGATTCTGTAGTACTGGTCCATTTTTCTATATTGCACCAATACTATAATGTTTCAATTACTATAGCTTTATAATATATCTTTTTTTAAAAAAATAAATTTATTTATTTATTTTTGGCTGTGTTGGTTCTTCGTTTCTGTGCGAGGGCTTTCTCCAGTTGTGGCGAGCGGGGGCCACTCTTCATCGCGGTGCGTGGGCCTCTCACTGTCTAGGCCTCTCGTTGTGGAGCACAGCTCCAGATGCGCAGGCTCAGTAGTTGTGGCGCATGGGCTTAGTTGCTCCGTGGCATGTGGGATCTTCCCGGACCAGGGCTCGAACCCATGTCCCCTGCATCGGCAGGCAGACTCTCAACCACTGTGCCACCAGGGAAGCCCTATAATATATCTTATACATGGTAGGGTAAGCTCCCCAGCTTATTCATTAATTTGTTTGATAGACTTTATTTTTCCATATTAATTTTAGGATTGCCTTTTCAAATCCCATGGGTAAAAGAGTGTTGGGATTTTGATCAGAATTACATTAAACATCCAGGTTAATTTGGTAAGAACTGATATCTCTACAGTATTCAGAATTTTATCCATGAAAATGGCATATCCCTTCACTAATTTATTCTTTTATGTTTTTCAATGGTTTTGTAATTTTTTTCATATAAAATTTACAATCTTCTGCTACATTTATTCCTAGATTCCTCACAGTTTTTATTGCTATTGTAAGTGTTAACTTTTAGGAATTACTCTCCAAATGATCATTAATGGTGGCGAGGAGCAGAATTAATTTTAGTATGTAGAGTCTGTACCTACCAACATTGCTGAACTCTTTTACTGGTTCTAATTGTCTTTCTGTAGATTTTCTTGGATTATTTCTATAGATAAAAACATAATCTGGGAAATAACATTAGATCTGTTTTCCTTCCTTCTTTCTTCTTTTTCTTCTCTTACCACACTGACAAGGACTCCAGTATAATTTGACTCGAAGCAGGGAGATGGGAACAAAGCTAGAGCTGCAGCACAGCAGTGTAAGGCGCTAGGTAAGAGGATGAGCTCTAGATACAAATGGCTTGGATTTGAATCTTGGGTCTTTCACTTCCTGGCTGTGTGACCTTGGTTAAATTATTTCACCACTCTGTTCCTCTGTTACCTTATTAGTAAAATAGGGGTAATAATAATACCATCCCCCTTACTGGTTGTTATAAAAAATTAGGTGTTCAACAAGTATTAGCTATGATTACCAGGATCACTTTGTGTGTTAATTTTTCAGACATAGGTTCCAGGAACACCCAGGTATAAATTTGAACTCCAAATCTGTATAAGGCCAAATTCATAGTCACAAACTTCTGGAGGTTACTTTCCCCACCCCCTCACCCCCCTCCAGCCCTGGCTGAGACTGACAACCTTCCTTCTTTATTGTTTCCCAGGGTCAGTGCGTGCATTTTTTTTAGTTTACCATTTTACTGAACATAGGGTCATATTCTTATGGGGCTACTCAGTTCCAAACCCTGCCTGCACTGTCCCAAACACAAGTCCTGTCCCTGCGTGTTCACAGAAATCCAAGCCCCCAAGATTACTCAAATCAGCACCCCTCCCACCCCCTAGGGCAACTACAGAATGATTTCACACGTTTACTGCTATGGTTTTAAAGTCCCTCTTTGTTTCTAGCACTTGGGGGTTTTTGTTACTTTCTCATGAACTTTACTATGCATGTCAAAGAATGTTTGCTATATTTTTAATTGTTTCGTAGTTGGAAACATCTCAGGTTTCCTTGTCCACAGTATTGCTAGCAACAGACGTTTCATTTGCCTTTTACCTTTGTTTATATGATGGGCTAAACATTAGTGAAATCTATCAATCTTCTCCTTTATGGAATTTGTCTTTAGTGACATGCTTAGAAAGGATTTTTTTCACACCAAGATTATTTACCCATGCTTATTTTTGTGGTTTTGTTTCTTTACATTTAATATTTAAACCATCTAGAATATATTAACCGCAAGACAATCAAAACCTTACATACTAGCAATAAAGCTATCCAAACAGAACAAAATAGAGCTGTAATCCAATGACATGACCTATTACTAATAACTGAACCACAAATTTAACACAACTGCAATTCAATCACAACTTAATGCTCCAGGGAAGCCACCAGTGCTCTTCATCACCTTGACTGCTGCTCAGTCCAACCCAACGGTCACATTCCATTAGAACTGTATTCAACTGAAATCCTACGTAACCACCCTCTGAAGACCACCCAACACAAGGCAGGCACAATTGTGCCACGAGACTCCTACAGACTGAGATCTAGCTTTTCCTTCTGTTTGTATACAGAAGAAGAATAGAAAAGCAGAATCACAGCAAAACGGACTCACATTTGTGAAAAAATTTGAATAGACCCTGTAGAGAACTATCTAGAGTTCTGGATATGGAAAGTAATAAGGGAAGAAAACCCTCACACTCCACAGTATAGGAGACATGCCTACCTGTGGGGGCCACCTGTGCAGCTGGGACCAAGACAGGGTTGGGTCTGCAAGAGGAGAGAGCTTGGACTGAATGACCCCCTCCCCCAACTCAACCTCAGTGATGATCCCAGGAGCTCCTTTCAGAGGCCAGTGGGCTCTCTGCAGCCTTGCTCTAGGATCTTCTGCAGAAGGGCCGACCCTTTGTTTACCTGGACAGAGCCAGTAGGACCCTGTCCCCCAGAGTCAGGAGACAACAGCTACATGCCCAGCTATGCCATCACTATGTCACCTCTCTGGCCTCAGTTTTCCATCTTCAGAGTGAAGAGCTAGGACTTGATTTGGTGTCAAGAAGAAAAAAATAAGAATTAGAACCCAGACATTCTGACTTCCAGGGACAGTCTCCTGAATAACAACAACAAAGATAATAACCACAGCTATCATTTATTTTGAGTGCTTATTGTTTATCAAACTCCGAGCCAAGCACATTATACACATTATCTTATTCAATCCTCATTAGCTTCCTATGAAGCTGATATTGTCATACTAATTTTACATTTATTAAATTCAACAAATACTTACTGTACCAATTACTGAAACTAAGTAATTTGCTTGAGGTCACATAGTTAGTAAGAGCTGAGTCAAAATTCAAATCTGGCTCTGCCTGATTTACTCACTCCATCCATCCATCCATCCATCTATCTCTCTATCCTTCCTTTCCTCCTTCTCTCCATCCAGCCATCCATCCATCCTTTCCCTAAGAGAACTGCCTCTTTTTGCATACACTCTCCTCCTCCATTACTAACTGCCACACCTCACGTCCCCACACATTTCAGGCTCACCCTCAACTCACTTTTGTTTTCTAGCTTTTGGGCATCTTTATCCCCAACCTCTCACTCCCAATTACATCTCTCACAAAAGCTGATCCTGAGGCTCCTTCCACAAGGTCTTCCACAATGACTCCTATCTTCAGAAGATCCTTTCGTGTTCTGAGTCCCTCCTCCCTTACCCACGAAGGCTGTGCCAGCTGGCCAAGAGCCCTTCACAACACAATGCCCATTTGAGAGTCAGCTGCCAGCAGCCCTTACCAGGTTTCCGACCTGCAGCATCTCCTCAAATTCAGTTGTCATGTTGTAATGCTCCAGTGCCATGAAGAGTGTGTTAATCACGATGCACAAGGTGATGGTGAGGTCGGCGAATGGGTCCATGACCATGAACTTCACTCTCTGCTTGATGGACATCCACAGTGGACAACACTCCCAGATCAGGTAGCGCTGGGCGAAGTGATTCCAGCATGGCGGATACTTGCGGTGAGACTCCAACTCTGGGTGGGAGGGGGCGGGGCAGAGAGCCAGTGAGCTGGTTTGTTTTTGTTGACCGACTCTTATATAACTCGTGGTATTCCAGAAAAGATGTATGA
The DNA here is from genome assembly GCF_009873245.2 of Balaenoptera musculus. Lineage (NCBI taxonomy): Eukaryota > Metazoa > Chordata > Mammalia > Artiodactyla > Balaenopteridae > Balaenoptera > Balaenoptera musculus. The sequence goes on along the minus strand of NC_045795.1, from coordinate 61,299,165 downwards.
CCTACCCAGGAGATGACAGGGCTGCTACATGACAGGGGGACAGAAAGAGGGGCAGGGAAGACTAAGGGAAAGAGTGGCCTATGTCCTGGCTCCTTACTCTGGGAATACGGGAGAAGAGGGCCACAGGGACAGAAAACCAGGATGGATGTGGGGAAAACTGGGACAAGATAGATTAGGACAGATGTGGGCTCTCTTGAGACAACACTCCCACATAGATTTGGGGACACTCAGGGGAGGTATAGGCTGAGACAACATCTGAGACAGGCAAGTTCAGATATAAGGACACCCAGGACCCTACCGGTAGGAACAGATGTGGATATCTGGGACATATCAGGACAGATGCGGTGGGGGGGGGGGGGGAATGCCTGGGACAGAAGTCATATTGGACAGGAGAGGACAAATCAGGGGGGTGCCAAGTTCAGGATGGATTGGATGTGAGGTTGCCTAAAGTGGGACAGGCTTGGACAGATGTGAGATGCTTGGAATAACCTGGGGTAGATGTGGGGATGGCTGGGATAAGCTAGAACAGGCATGCTTAGGATGGGATGGCCCCAGCAGACATGGGGGTGCTTGCGAGAGGACAGGATGAGACCAATGAGCACCTAGGATAGGCCAGGACAGCTGTGGGGATGCTTGGAAGAAACACAGACATGGCTCCTGAGGATGCCCAGGACAAAACAAGCTGGAACAGACGAAAAGACACCCAGGACAGGCCACAGAGACTGAAAAGTCTGGGACAACTGTGGGGATGTCCAAGGCAGGCAAAGCAGCTGGGGTGAACTTGGCTCAGGCCCGGCTAACTGTGAGGGTGCTCAGACTAGAAGCGGGGAGTGTTTGGATGACACCGGGGCTGACCTTCCAGTACGCTGGTGAGGACGCTGACTGCACTGAGGGCTCGCTGCCGCTCTCCTGGCTCCTCGAAGCCGTCCACACACGGAGCCTGGGGGTTCAGCATCTGAGGCCTGCCTGGCTCCTCCGACGGTGTGGTCTGGGTGTAACCGGGAGATATGCGTCAGCCTGGGGACGGAGGTCTGCCTGGATCTGGGGCAGCTGCCCCAGACTCAGGTTGGGGAGGTCACAGGGGGCCAGCATGGGGGTCTTGATGGGACACTGGGCGCTGGGCTTCTTTGCTCCCAACTCCCTCCCAGCTAACAACTCCCCTCTCGCCAATCATTATCTCCTTCATTCTCTTTTTTTCCTCACCATCTCTCATTAGTGGTGATTCCTGAGTGTGGACAGGAAATTACCTGTACCAGGTTCTTTTAACCAGATGCTGACATATACATTAGTACATGCAAAAACAATCTGGGAGTCTTAATTGACCCCAAGCTCCCCAGAGTCAACAAAAGCTGAAAAAAAATCCACCATGCTCTAAGGTGACATTAATGGAAGCATAAAGCACAATGCTCAGACATAGCTGGTGGGAGCTTTTGTGGAGGCAGTTTGGCTATATCTACCAAGAAAATTTTAAATTGGCTCTGCAGTTCCTTGTCTAGTAATCAAACTTCATAAATAATTATACACGTGCACCAAAAATATGTATGCAACAATGTTCACTGCAGCATTGTTTCTAATACCATAAAAACAAAACAACTGATCAATAGGAAGAATATTAAAATCAATTATGGATACAGTCCAACTCTGGACTCTGACGCAGACAATAAGGAGAAGGAGGCTGTTACACATATGTTCCCATGGGAGCACTTCCAAGACAAACAGTTTGATGAGAAAACAAGAAAAAGATCTGGAAGATAACACACTAAATTGTTAAAGTGGCTATATCCCGGGAATGGGATTGTGTGGGAAGGGCAAGGACTTTTACTTCTGCACTGTTGGATTTGTTTTCAACGTGCTTGCGTCATTTTTGTAAGTAAAAGAACCAGGCCTACAAATGGAGATGGGGTGTGTCCTAATGAAGGGGGTGGCAGCAGACATTCCCTAGGCTTACTCAGAGCCTCCCACAGAACCAAGAGGGGCCCGCAAAGACTTCATGTCAGCATGGCCGTGCGTGACCACAGTCCGCGAGCCCAAGCTGGGGCTGATGAAGGCACTGCGCTGTTCAGCGTGCAAGAGCGAGGCTCTATAATCTGTCAGAGGGAAGATGAGCCTAGACAACTCAGGGTGGCAGAGCCAGGGCCCGGGGTGGGTACCAAAATGATCTGGGCTCAAGTTCAGGTCAGCTTTTGCGATTGGTAGGACTGCCCTGAAGTGTTGCCTAGGGAGGGAGTGAGCTCCCAGTCATTGAAGTATTCAAGCAGAGGCACCTGAGAAAGCTGAGGTAGCTGGTGGAACAGTAGTACCCTAGGTCCAATGCAACTACAAATCTGGCCAGCTTAACTCACAAGCATGTCTTAAATTCTCCCAACTTCTCTCCTTTACCATCTGTGATAGTTTGGGTTATCATTCAGCAAATATTTACCCTTTCCTCTCCCACTGTGACTGAAGCAAAATTCCCTGTCTTATTGGTGACACACTTGCTTTGGCCAAGGGAATGTTAGTGGACACGATGTGAACAGAAGCTTTGAATGTGCTTGTGCCATCCGCCTTGCTCTTGTGCTCCAGTAATCCTCCAGGAAAAGAGCTTCCCCAAGTAGCTGCCACACTTTCAGCCCGGGACAAAGACAAGGGGAGCAGCCCTGAGCCTAACCTATAGTATGGAGCCAGACCATGTGCAGTCTGAGGCAGAGCTGCCCAGCCAAGGTCAACCTAGACCAGCCAAACCATGGTCAACTTGCAGAGAAGTGAGCATGAGAATAAAGGCTTGTTGTTAACCATTGACTTTGGAGGTAGTTTGTTACACAGCAGCATTGTGGAAATAGCTGACTGATACACTGTCCTAGTGCAAGCTGTCATCATCTCTTTCCCAAAACTACTACAACAGCCTCCTAACTGGCCTCTTCTCTCCCCTCTATTCTCTACACAGCTGAAAGGGATTCCCTTAAAAAGTAAATCAGGGGCTTCCCTGGTGGTGCAGTGGTTGAGAGTCTGCCTGCCAATGCAGGGGACGCGGGTTCGGGCCCTGGTCTGGGAGGATCCCACATGCCGCAGAGCAACTGGGCCCGTGAGCCACAACTACTGAGCCTGCGTGTCTGGAGCCTGTGCTGCGCAACAGGAGAGGCCGCGATAGTGAGAGGCCCGCGTACCGTGATGAAGGGTGGCCCCCGCTTGCCGCAACTAGAGAAAGCCCTCGCACAGAAACGAAGACCCAACACAGCCATAAATAATAAAATAAATAAATAAATAACATTCCCTTAAAAAAAAAAAAAAAAAAAGTAAATCAGATCATGATAATCCTCTTATCAACAACTCCCCCCCATCTTACTCAGAGTAAATGCAAACTTTTCTATAGCTTACAAGGCCCTGCATAGCCTAAATCCTAACTCCTCAAACTCATTTTATATCCCTTTCTGTTTCCACCACACCCGGCCCTGCCTGGCCCTCTCATCCCTTAAACATGTTGAGCTTATTCCTCTTCAGCGCCTTTACACTTTCTGTCCCTTCTGCCTAAAACACTATTTTTCGTGTCTGGCTCCCTAAAATCACCTGTTGGTCAATTTTAATGTCACCTCCACATAAAGGACTTCCCTGCATATTCTAACTAATAGCCCCCATTCCCAGCCCTCCCCCTAGCAACTTTCTATCACATGACCCTTACTGGTCCCTAGAAATATTGATCAGTTTACTCTCTGTCTTCCTGCCTATGATGCCAACTCCATGAGGTCAGAGCTCTTGTCTGTTCTGTTCACTGTTATATCCTTGGAGCCTTAAACACTGGCACTCTACGCAGAGGGCTGGCACTAGATAGATATGGGTTAAATGGATAAATACTTGGCACTCAGGGGCTTGGGTTAAGTTCTAGCTCTGTCCCTAAGATGACGGGGGCAGGGAGGGGGGGGTGGGTAGGAGGGAGAAGAATCTGTTCAAGGTGCCTCCCCCACTCCCTCTGCCTTTGGGGCCAGGCACGCACACAGGCAGCAAGCAAAGTAAACCTTCACCCTCTGCCCCAAATTAAAGTGAGCTGTCTGTTGGGGCTGCCCCCTCCTGTGTTGATGAAGAAACCACTATGTGCCTGACACTGTGCTTTGTTTTCAGACTAGAACTGGGCACAGGTGTCACCAGGGACCCAGTTGAAGCAGGGAAGGCATCCCCAGGGGTCTACAGCCTGCTAATCTCTTTAACTCTTCAACATCTCCATCTTGGTCCACTAATTCCTTTAACTTTGCAGATAACCCCCTTGGCCTGCTAATCCCTTTAAGGTTATAAATGGGCCCCACAGAAGTGAGAATGGGTGAAGTCAGAGTTCCTGGTAATGAAGTGTTTGAACTTGGATTCCTCCCGACATGTGCAGTACAATGAGATGATTTTCTCCCTAATGAGATTAGGAAATTCTATTAGCGCTCCAGCTGCTGACCTGATTCCACAAGGTTGAGGCTCCAGGGCTGGACCTGCAGCAACTGGGAATCTGTGTTCTTGGGAAGCCAGACCCCCACCCTCCAGGTAATGGCCAGGTGGGTCCCCAGACCCACCCAGAAGCTATGGTCTGCCCCCAGTGCGTTCCCAGGACCCTCTCCTTGACTCCCTGCTCCAGAGGAGCATGAGGGCCCCAAGTCTTCACTCCTTCCGTCCTGCTCAATAATAACAATCATAGATAATAATAATAATTATTGAACATGAGGCAAGTACTGGTCTAAGCACCAGACAGGTATTAACACTTTTAGTCCTCACCACCACCTTCTGATGTAGATATTATTTTTATTTCCACTTAACAGATGAGGAAATTGAGGCACAGAGAGATTAATTGCCTGTGCAAAGTCCCACAGCTAGAACAAGTGTCTGAGCTGGAGCAAAACAGGCCATCTGGCTGTGAGCCCCCTCTTCAGCCTGCCTCCACCTTCCTGACCAGGTTTCCCTGTCTTGTCCTACTTCCTCAGAAGAAGGTCTGCCCTCCTCCACCTCCTGCAGGCCTCGGGGTCTGAGACCCACATTTGTCCTTTTCCTGGGTGGGCTGCTCTGAGCCCTGTGTTGGGGGCAGGGGTCAGCAAGGGCACTCGGTGACTGGTTGGGCAGACATCAGCCTGTCATGGGATAGGCTGACTGAGTGATCAAAGCTCCGACTGGCCTCTCATGATCTGGCCCTCCCTTCCCGTCACCTTTCTGACAGTTGCTCCAACTCCCCTCCCCTTTACTCCCTGGTTTCACACTGCCCTCATGGCATTTCCTCCAATACACTAGGCATGCTTCTGCCTCAGGGCCTTTGCACCTGCTGTTCCTTAGGTCTGGAACATGTTTCCCCCAGATGATGCAATGACAGTATGTTACTACAACATTATCACCACATCAACGTACTCATGCGTGTCCTGATTGCTTTACGCATATTAGCCCGTTCATCCTGGCTTCGATCCTGAGGTGGGTATTTTATTTTATTTTACTATTTTATTTTTTTTTTTTGGCTGCACTGCGTGGCATGCGGGATCTTAGTTCCCTGAGCAGGGATCAAACCTGCACCCCCTGCAGTGGCAGCGTGGAGTCTTAACCACTGGACCACCAGGGAAGTCCCTGAGGTGGGTATTTTAAATCCATTTTACAGACAAGAGACCTGAGGCACAGAGAAATAAAATAACTTGCTCACAGCCATCCAGCTGGTAAGCAAACCCGGTCTGTCTCCAGAATCTCGGTGCTAACCCCTCTGCTATACCACCCCTCACCTGGTTCCCCCCTCCTTGCCTCCTTCAGGTCATTGTTTAAATGCCTTGTAATAAGGGGGTTTCCCTTTCCCTCTTCCCCACTTTTGTCCTCCCACAGTACTTAGAGCTTGGGCTAATATTACTTGACATTTATCAGTTTGTAAAGTGCTGAAATATTTTGAACTTGATGAATAACTGTTGCCCAGAAGCTCAAAAGTGTTCCCTTGCCACTCTGGCCCTTCTCCAGATTGTCCATGATCTGCAACTCTCCAGGGCTCACACCTGGCACACACAGGACCTCTAAGGCACTGGTCCTGTGTCACCACAGCGTCTCAGTGCCCATGCCTTACTAGCTGCTACATATTTAACTGTCATCCCTGTTTATCATCATTATATACCATATATGCATACATACACATTTTTCTTCTTTCTTTAACTTTTGTCTGTCTGGAAGCTCTAGGAAGCAGAGATTTTTTGGTAGGCTTATTCACCCCCAGAGCTCAGTACACAATAGGCACTCAGTAAATACTTGGTAAGTATTTTTAGACCTGGCTCTGGTGACCAGTCTGGGAGATGGGACCTGCCTGGCGCTGCATGGCGGGGCGGACTCACCATGTCCAGGGGGCGTTCCAGCATCATAGGGCGGAGGAGGCGGCTCCCTGGGGAAGTGGCCTCAGGGTCGCCTGCCCCCAGCAAGGAGACCACCCCGTTGCAGTCCACAGTGCTGTTCCTTTTGCCATTGAGGACGTGGCTTGGAGTTGAGCTTCCGGGACTGGGTTGTCCCTGGGCACTAGGCCGGCGCAGGGGCCAAGGCACCAGCAGTGATGTGCGGTGGCTCTCACTGTCCCCGGCGGTGCTGTTTTCATCATCTGCAAAATCTGTCTCAGAACCCATGTCCCGTCGGCGGAAGGTGAAAATGCTTCCATGGCTGGAGCGTGGCTTCAAGGAGGTCCTGCTGAGGCCATGGGTGATGCTGAGATGATTCTGAGGGCACACAGAGAGGGGACATGACCAAGACGGTTCTTCCCGTGCTCCCAGCTTATCACTTGTGGCTTTGGCCCCAGCTCAACTTGGGGCATTGAGGGCTTTTGTCAGCCACATAGGAACTGGATGGGCTGAGCCGGGGGTGCTCAGAGGAGGGGTGCAGCATTAGAGGCAATCCTGCATCTTCTGGGATCTCTGCTCACCTGAAGCCTGTGCCTCTGGGGCTTTGAGATTGAAGCTTATCTGGGGGAGAAGGGGGCAGGAAGGCCCCTGCAGACAGACCTGGCCCAAGCAGGGCCTGGGGCAATCAATCACGTCCCTCACTCATTTGGGCACGTCCTTGAGCTCCTGCCAATCCACACCATGGGGAGTCCCTCAGTCCCAGCCCCAATGCTGGGGACTTAGCTGAGGTTGGGGATATCCTAACACCCAAACCTACCCTATCCCTCTGCCCAGGGCTCCTCCACTCTAAGAGTGGCCATGGGAAACAGGAGGGGCTGGGAGGGGGCTCAAGGAATATTCTCCTTGGGGAGCAACCGTGGGGGCTGTGACAGCACCAGGGGCCTAGCACGATGGCCTTTTCATGCCGGATCCACCCTGAAAGGGCCAGAGCCACGGCCGGGGATTACCACTGCTCGGGGACCATCCTCCGAGTCGGACTTGGGGAACCTGTCATCCCCACACTCCTCCGACCCTGAAGACATTCGTTTTCTCCTCTTGCTCCTTCTCTCGTGAGAGGTTACTGCGGCCAAAGGGGACATCTCCAAAGAGCTGCGGGACACGGTGTCCACACCCCTGATGGCGAGGGCCTGAAAAACGGTGGATGTCTTGGTCATTGAGACATGATGCAACCTCAGGCCAAGGTAGGCCAGGCAACGCTCAGCACCTCCGTTTTCCCCAACAGTTAAGTGGACTTGCCCACTCACCCCCAAACGAGTACATCATGGAGAGGTGAGCTCAGACAGACCCAGGATGTTTTGAGAAAGATCCAGATCCAGGGATGAAGAGAGCAGTGGCTGAAGTGGGCAGTTCTTGGAAGAGTGGAGGGTTGGGGCAGGTGGGAGAGGGGGTGTTGATGAGCAGAGGTAGTGACAGAACTAGAGGGCAGGGGATCTTCGAGAAGGTTCGGCTGGTCAAAATGGGTGCTGCAGGATGTGGCATGGAGCAGTGAGAAGGAAGTGGATGTCCTTGGCCTGGCTTCTAAAAAGTCTGCTCTGCAGTTAGCCTCCGGCACCCGCCATGTGTGGAACTGTGGGGACAGCCATGGCAGCATCGCCAGTGCCCATTTTCTGAGCCTGTTCAGGCCTCCGACCTTGGATCTTCCTCACTACCCCATCAGAAGGTATCCCTTGACTAGGATAAACTATGTCTATGGACACATGGTTCTCTTCTACCCAGCATGCACTAGGCTCACGGCGACCATCTTTAGCCAGGAGCTACCACCTTTACCCACCTGGCACCACCATCACCCAGAAGACACCATGGTCATAGGGAAGAGCGTTCCTCAGCAGGCACCATACTCACAGGACCCACCTTTACTCAGCAGGCACCACTTTTACCTAGCAGGCACCTCCCCATGAACAGGCTCTGTCTTTACCCAGCAGGTGACAAATTTTTACCCAGCAGACACCACATTCACAGGAAATACCTACACCCACCAGACACTTGCTTTACCCAGCAGGCGCCAGCTTTACCCAGCATGCATCACTTACAGCCACCAGCTTTTACCCAGCAGGCGCCACACTTATAGGCATCCACAATCAGGTGAAGGCTTGTTCTGGAGGCTCCTTGGCCACACTGCTCACCCACCTCATGCTCTTTCTTGAGCATCTCCATGGCTTCCTGGAATCGCTTTTCCTTCTCCTCTGTCTCAGCGATGGTGGCTTGGTTTTGCTCCTCGTAGGCCATGGCAACCACAGCCAGGATCAAGTTCACCAGGTAGAAGGAGCCCAGGAAGATGACAAGCATGAAGAAGATCATGTAGATCTTCCCTGCAGATCTCAGGGTCTGGGGGAGCAAGGGGGCGGAGGTCATCTTCACTGGGGCCCCTTCTGGGTCAAGGTCATAAATCCCAAGTTGCCCAGCCTGGCTGTGCCAGGGGTTCAAATGGCCACAGGCTGGAGAGGGGGTAGAGCATGTCCCACCTATAGAGGGAAGTGTCCTAACCTACAGAAGAGAGTGACCTGCACACAGGGGGCAGTACCCCACCCATGGAAGGAGGCAGAACATTTCAGTTGACACAAGAAGTGTCACATAGGGTGGACCAGTGTTCCACTAACAGAGCATGGAGTATCCTATATAGAGGGCTGAGTACTTGGTCACCAGCAAAATGAAAGTTTCTTTGCTTGCTGAGTCCCCATCCCTCAAACGTCCCCTGTGCCTCCTCTCTTCTGACCAGTGGGGAAGCTGCTGGGGCGCTTGTGACTAGTCATTTGTGCAGCCTGGGCCCTGGTGCTAGACACTGAGCCCGTTCCCGGCAGCTCTCTGCTGGCCCCATGCACCCACGTACCTGCTGGTACAGGCGCTCCCAGCAGTCCTGCGTCATCAGTCGGAAGAGCGCAAGGAAGGCCCAGGCGAAGGAGTCGAAGCTGGTGTAGCCGTGGTCAGGGTTCTCGCCTGCCTTCAGGCACCTGTAGCCCTCGGGACATGTCCTACGGCCAGACACACTGACTTGTCCCATGCTGTGAGGGGTCCTCTGCCCCTGAGACGCTAGCTCCACAAACCTACTGCCACACTGCGGGGTCCTGCCGCCGTGACTTTTCATGCTGTGCCTCCCACCCGGGATATCGTCTTCCTCTTTTCTCTACCCATCTGTATGCTGCTAGGCCTAAATCCAGCTCCCTCTGCCCACGTGACACACCATCCCAGCTGCTGTCTGCATTGCCTCTCCCCTCCCAGAGGAAGTGCCAAGGGCCTGGCTCAGGTTTCTTCCCTGCCTGCCTACCCCAGGGGAGTTGGGCACAGTGCAGACACACAGGGGGAGCATGCGGCTGAGGTAAACAGGATGGAGCCCAAGGCAAAGGTCAGGTGGCCGTGGGGCTGTGGGATGATTCTAGGGTGGATGGGCTGGGGCCCGGCCATGTCTGGAGGGGACAGCCTCTCTCCCAAAGAGGGAGCGATGGTCTGGAGTCACGAGTGGAGTGAGTGTGTGAGAGAGAGGATGGGGGCAAGGGGAACTTGGCAAGTAGGAGGATGCAGCCAAGGGGCCTCTGTGCCTTGCTAATGTCCTAAATTAAGAAATTAAGACTTTTTCTTTAGAGACAGGAAGGGCTCTGGAACTCCATATTCAGAGATGCGGGACTACAGCCCCGAAGAGCACCTCCCTTAGGTGAGCCTGTGTGACCCTCCCCATAACAACCTATGACAGTCACGCTGACCCAGGCGCCGGTGTGCACAAGGCCCTGGAAGCCGCACGTGGCTACTGGGCATCTCTGGGTACCACACCCGGGCTGCAGGCCCAGGCCCTGCTTGCCCTGGAGGAGAGTCTAGGCTGCCGGTGGAGGCCATACTCACTCTTGACCTGGTGGACGGATGAGGAGGGAGGAAGTGAAGACAGGAGGAGGTGGGTGCCGCCCTGGGGGGCTTTGGGAAGGGAATGGAGCCAGGGTTGGGCTAGTGTGGGGCCCTGCAGGGTTTCCTGGGCTGCCCCCCAAGTCCAGTCCCATCTTCAAGGCTCTGTTTGCCTTCTCTGAAGAGCCGAACCCCCATCTCTTTCTTCACCCCTTCCCAGCTGTCACCCTGGGGAGGTGGGGGGCAGCTGCCATGGGCCTGGCAGGGAAGGGAAGCAGGGAAAGGTCTTGTTGTCCCTGGGGTCAAGGGCATAAACTGAAAGCACAGTCAGTTGAGAAAGCACTGGGAGGAGACTCCCCCAGCTGGGTGAGGTGGCCCTGGTGGGGGGGGGGGGTGCTACGTACCCAGCGTCAGAGCTGTTCCCACACAGTAACACATCAGAGGTGCCATTCTTGAGCAAGTAGTTTTCTGGAAGAGAAGCATCCAATGGTGAGAGGCACGTGTGGCCCAGACTCCTGGGGGTTCCAAACTGCACCCTGGGCTTTGGGGAGGTAGCCACTGCTGGGGGTCTTCCGTCCGCTCCTCTGCCCTCTGCCTGACCTCTGCCCTCTGCCTGACCAGGTCTGAGGCAACTCTGGCTGATTCCCTGGACTTCCTCTGGCTCCTCCTCCGACGTTCAGCTGCCAGTGTCCCCAGGTGGACTCAGGAAATCCCCACAGGGAGCTTCCGGACCCTGCCCCAATCACTCAGGGGACCAACCTGGGTCAAGAGAGGCCCTGAACAGGAGGCAGGGGTTTGTTCAGACATGGCTGGGGCTGGACCAGATGAGACGTAGGACATCAGTCCTGTCATCTCCACCCTGTGACCATCCATCAGTCCCCATCACTCCCATCACTCCCCACTACCTGCCTTAGTCTTAGGCGTCAGTTCTCCAAGTGTGGTCCCCAGACCAGCAGCATCAAGCATCAACTCTGAACTGGTTAGAAATGTAACTTCCCAGAGCTACTGACTCAGAAACTTGCAGGGTGCGGCCCAGCAGTCTGTGTTTTCCAGAGCCTTCCAGGTGACTCTGGTGTACACAAATGTTTTAGAACAGCTGCTACGTGGCCACAATGAATCACAAGCAAATTTACTCATTGAGTTTCCGTCTATTTCTTTTTTCCAAAGTGGACTGCTGGTGTATGTTAGAGGCCTTAACTTCAGAACGGCCCTCGGGGTCCTTGTGGCCTGGAATGTGGCCTCGTACCAGCATCTACCTTTGGTCTAGACTGATGGCTCCAGTCAAGAGAGGTGCTGGTCATCAGCCCGGAAGATGGAAGTGTAACCCACGGGGCAGTGAAACAACTCGAGGGGCTCACATGGCTTTGTACGATCACCGAGCTTGTCCTGGGGTGCATGGGTATGGACTTAACATCCTGACAAGGATCACTGAAGTCAAGTGACAAAGCCCATGCCAAGCAAATGGGGCCTCTACTCTGAAGCCTCACAAACTACCCCAGCTCCGTCCCCCCACCCTTTCCCAAGCAAAACCCCTCTCCCTGCTGGCAGGCTGCTCTCCTCACCATTCCTGACCCTTCAAACGTTGTAGCTGCCGTTCTCCTACCTATCTCTCCATCGTTCCCACTCTTCAAGTGTTATCTCCCCATCTAGCCCGAGAAGTCAGGAGGACAGGTGCTGAATCTGCTCCTCTCCTGTCCTCTCTCCCAGAGCCCCAAAGGGCAGGTGCTGGGATCCCTGACACGCAGCCGGGTCTCTGGGGGAGCAGGTTGGGCTTGGACGTCCTCAGAAGGAGGCCTGTGTGGGAGATGCTCGGCCCTGGTGGCCCCACAAAGCCCTGCCTGGGCCACAGAGCCAGTCAGCACCTGGGTCGTTGAGGTAGAGGTCCAGCGATTCCCAGACCAGGCCGTCAGCTTCCACGGAGCCGTTGGTGCCGCTGAGCACCGTGAAGTTGCGAACGCACTTGTGCCTCAGGTTGCCCATGAAGAGCTGCAGGCCGATGAGGGCGAAGACGCTGAGGCAGAAGACCGTGAGGACCATCACATCGGCCAGCTTCCTCACAGACTGGATCAGGGCCCCCACGATGGTCTTCAGGCCTGGGGGAGGCGAGGAGGAGCTCGGAGTCACCCACGGCACCCGTGCTCCCCGCTCCAGTGGACAGGGGCCAGGCCTGAGGGGTGCCGGGCCGGGGGGGCGATCATGAGGTGGGGGCAGGGGAAGGAGGCCTCTCCTGGGCTTTTCAGACCAACACCTCCCTTTCCTCTGCTGCTGAGAGTCTGTCCTGATCCCCCTGGGGCAGGAGTCCAGTCTGGCTGTGTATTTTCAGAGGGGCCTATTTCTCTTTGCTCTCCATAGCCAAATAAATGAAATAAGTATGGAGAATGCTGTTTCCTTGCGGGAGAAAACACTCAAAGCCCATCCCCCTCTGGTTGGTCCCAAGTTATGCCAGGCCTGTCCCTTTAAATGTAGTTCCTGGAAAGGAGACAGAGGGCCAGGCCCCCTCCAGGGCAATGGACAGCCTTGGCCTTGATCCTGAGATGGGGAGTGACACAGCCATTCTTGGTAGGGGAATGTGGTGTGTGGGGAGGTTGGCGGGGGGGTCTGGCTAAGGCCATGGTGGGTGACGTCCTAAGGGGCCTGCTCTGGCTCAGTCCCCACTTTTGGGAAAGGCACAGGGGTACCTGTTTTGTATTTTCCTCCTCTGCCCTGTCCCCCTGGGACCCATCCCCGTCCATCCCACCCCCCAAAGCTAAGAGGCCGTGATCTGTTAGTTGCACGGCCCAGCTCCCTGCAGAAGCCAGCGCCGCACAGAAAAGCACGTGTAGACGCCTTTGGTCTGACACTTGGCTGCGGTCCTACAGCAAGTTCACAAGTTCAAGCAGAGCATTGGGAGCGAGGGGGCTTCTCTGCCAGCAGCAGGGACTCACCTCCCATCCCTCCTCCCCACCCCCCATCCCTCCTCCCCACCCCTCCCCACCATCAAAGCGGCCAGATCTCAGATTAAGCTCCATCCATCCATCGTCCAGCCGGTTAATGTGTTAGGAGCACCTGTGCGGCTGTGCCCACAGCTGCTGTGCCCATGACTCAGAGACAAGGAGGCAGCGATGGGCAAACACGGGAGAGGGGAGAGGAAGTCCTCCCCACAGTGCCGCCAACGCTGCTGCCTGCCCAGGGCTGGGAGGCACTCAGTGTTCTCTGTGAAATCATCCTGGCAGATGTTGGCAACTGCCTGGGCACTGGGTGGACCTTGCAGGGGTCTGGGCCCAGAGTGGTGGAGGTGGTGATGGTGGTGGCGGGGTTCATGAGCCTTCTGTAGTCCAGAACTACGCTTCATCTCTAGCAGAGCTTCTAGGACCCTCGGTAGGCATCTGGTTCTCCTCACCACGCTTGGAGACCCACCCATAGTGTGGGGCATGGTGGGGGCAAAGTGAGGGGCCGTGGGCAGCAGCTCACATACCCAAATTAAACTCTGGCTCCAAAGTATCTGTGGCCTGAATCACTCAGTTCAAGGCTCTGAAAAGCACCTCCTGGTCTGTGGAGATAGTGTCCTTGGGGACAATCAGTTGGTGACCCATTCCTTTAACCATTTCTCACATTGATGAGAGTCCACTTCTGGCAAGAATGAGTCCAACCAAGTAAAGGGATTCTTTCTGAGAAGACCCAGGAAGAGATGGGTCCTGGGGGATCAAGTGGGAAATTCTCCCTCCACTGAAGTTCTAACAGGCTGGGCGAAGAGCCCTTGGAAACTAACCATTCCGATTCATTCCCATTTTAAAGGAAAGAAGACTGAGGTCTGGAGAGGGCCACGGCTATTAAGCCTCAGCTCAGGGAACGCCTCCTCAAGGGAGACTTCAGTAATGCTGACCACAACATTTTCCTAATGACCACTTTCAGGAGCTGCTGTTTGCTGCCTCACTGGGTTGCTGGCAGCTTTGAAGAGATCCAGTGGGACTCGGTTGGGGTTTGCTGGCTCCCTCCTTTAACCCCGGACTGAAAAATATTTTCCTTTGTCAGCCTTATTTTTTTAAAGTAAAACAAACTGGAACATGATTTTTCTTAATTGTCGTGGTCAGTGTGCTTATCTATCCTTGCCGGGTGTGTGCTGTGAAGTCCCCAGGGCCCTAGAGGACAGACCCTGGCCGATGACGCCGGTCACAAGGTTGGGGGGGCTCCATGGGGATAGGAACAGAGTGCCCCACTCGCTACGGGCTCTTAGCAGAGGTCTGGGCCACGTGCGGGGAGTGTGCGGGCAAGTGGCTCCTGTGCTCACCCCATGGTGGGTTCAGAGCCAGGAGGAGTATTGAGGCTCAGTGTGAAAACAGCATAAGTGGGGGTTCCTCTTATTAGATAATTAGCCCCACCGGGGGAGTCTGAACTCCTTCAGGGAGCTCACAGCAGGGTCCCTGCCTCCCTGGGGGCAGCAATAGCAAATGCAGGCCAAGGGCCCAGGATCCCCGAGCTTTCCAAGTCAGGAGTGGATACAACCATCTGGCTCACCAGCTCTGACATCTCTCCAGATCGGTGACATGCAACCCGTTTCCAGCTGCCCTCTTAAAACAAATGCCTTCTCTAGTTCTGAGTGGGGATGCACTCAGAAAAGTTTCTGGAAGGGGCCTCTGGGCTCTGAAATCATTATAAGTCTTTGAGAGTTTTCCTAGATGGATGGGGTAGACTGGCTTTCTAGAGAGGTCGTCTGGGCCCCAGAAGTTTTCCCGGGGACAATTGCCAACATGCGTCAAGGAGAATTTCTTCCCGAGGCTACCATGCACGGTTTGCTAAACCTCTACCGCACATGCAGCAAGGGCTGTTAGACACCAAGGCCCGGTGACACCTGTCCACAGAGTACTCTCCGTTTCACAGAATGGGGCTGCGGTGTCGGCTGTGTGTGTATCACCAAAGGGGGCTCAAGGCAGGGACCGGGCACTCAGCCATGAAAGGCCATGCCTGAGCTGTCCTTTTTTACTCTGGGTGTGGTTTCCCTCACAAACAGTACTTCTAGTTTCCTTATCGGAGGATGATGCTTCAGGCTGAAGCAACTCACATACAAGCTTTTAGCTATTCCAATAGTTGAGTTCAGTTTGGGAAATAAACCACTACCTTGGGAAGAATTTGGGTTCAATCCAGGACCTGCCATGGAGTACTCTGTGCCCCCGGGGGTCTATGGTGGTGGGCTTTGCTGGGGTGGGCAGTCCGAAGCCCATTCTGAGGCATGGAGGGGACAGCCGTGCCCACTGAAAACAGCCCCCATACCCAAGCTCTGGGAAGGGTATTCTGGGGACAGGCATATTTGAAGGGGCCTTCCCGAGGGTCGCCTTGGCTCCCAGGTAGCTGGAAAGGCCCAAGCGTGTCCCTCCAGCCTTGGCGTTTAACCTGATTTTCACCTGAAATGACTGATATAGTTTTCAGGGCCCGGAAGACTCGGAAGGTACGTAAAGCTGAGACATTGCCCAGGTCCACAAATTCAGTGGTGTATCTGTAACAAGGGAAATTCACACACAAGACAGTGACAACACGCCAGTAGGACACACAGTCAGAGGAGGGGGGTGGGGGAGACGGAGAGAGAGTCACTTGTAGCTGAGATCTGGGAGGCAAACCTGGGCATCTTACCTGGGATAACTGAAATAGTTTTTAGAGCTCTCAGGACTCTGAAAGTTCGAAGAGCCGACAAATTGCCTAGTTTTATATTTTCTGATACATACCTGTAGAATCAAATCACAGTTATTGGGAATTACAAAGCGGCACCTCAGCCCGCCCTCCCCAACCAGCCCTCTCCCTTCTCCCCCTCCCACGGGGAGGGCTGTGCATGACCCGGGGCCTCCCCCAGGTTTTCTTCCTGATCTCATCCCTCCTGCCACGGGGAACCTCAGCGAGGGTGCCTTAAGGATGTCCACAGAGCAAGCTCCCAGGCGGCTCTCTCGGTGATGGTCCTGTGAATAACCAGCGCCACGAGGTAACGACTCTGCCACGTTCTCCATGCCACTTGGGGACTATGACACGAAGCCACATGGTGGGGTCTGAGACTGGGGACACAGCAAAGAGGGAAACTCCATTTTCCAGGAGGCTCAGGCCAGGTGATATAGGAAGCAAGCGGGTTTCTGGTCCTGGTTTTGTTCTACGTCTTCTGCAGTGTCACCAGCTCGTGCCTGGCAGCTCTGATCTGTGGGACCCTGAAGTCTAGCTGAGACCGCTGCGGAGTCATGGCTGGGTGTCCGAGGGCAGCCCACTCCCTCCTTCCAACCACAAATCTCTGCGCAAGGCATGGCTCAGGAGTCCCTGAAGTCAGGAGGTGGAGGTGACTTGAGTACTCAAAGGGAGAAGAGTTCCCAAAATGATGCTTTGGAAGATGAGATGGGAGGTTGCCCAAATATTTAGCTCTTAACTACTCACAGGCAACGGCCAACACAAGAAAAGAAAAAAGCAGGTTGAGGGGTCCTAGGGATGTGCCAGCCCCTCTCCCATGAGTCCACCCCAGTCTTGGTGTCTTCCCACGATGGCCCTGGGTCTCCACAGGAGTAGTGACCTCGGGAGGCAAGCAGCCCTCCTCAGTGTGTGTCCTGCTTGGGCCCGAGTGGTGCTCAGCAGGGTTGAGTGGCCGTGGGGCTCCCACCTGCAACTTGGACAATCGTCCATCCATAGCTTCCACAATCACAGGAGGAAGGAGTCGGTCTCTGGCTGGCAGGGACCCGCCCAAGCAGAGCGTGAAGACACGTGTGGATGGGTCACATGACCAGGATGTCTGAGAGATGGATGGATAGTGTGTGACCAGCCCTGTTGGGACAGTGGCAAGTGACTTGTGATATTTAACCAAAGGTTTCATATCCAGGGTGTCTGAGATTTAACCAAAGGTGTCTGATGTTTGACAAAGAACAGCAGACTCAGGATGTCTGATGTTTAACCAACCGTGTCCGACCCGGCGTCTGAGTGACGTCAGTCCAGGGACACTGGGTGAGTGTCGAGGGTGGGCTGACAGTGCTGACAGACTCACTCTGCCTATCACTGTGGACCTCCAGGCCCTTCCACTCGGCTCAGAGCTTCTGAATCTGTCTTCAAGCTCTGGGGTCTGCAGGGAGGGACTTGGCAGGCTGTGCCAAGGGACTCAATGTCCTCGGGTCAGCCGGGTCCAGCTCTGACCCTGGGCTGACACCAGCTTCCTCTCCATCCACTCATGGGGCTATTCCATCTTTATGGGGTCCTGTGGATGAGGCCTGCTCCCTCCTTACTCTCCACATCCCTTCAGAGCTGGGAAGTCAGCAGACTCATTCTCAGCAGAGCTTTCCTTCTGTCTACACCAGATCCTTTCCATGGTGTGGTTTCCATTCCTTCTGCTGGACTCACTGCAGCTTGCAAATCTTTCTTGGGCGCAACAGTCAGATGCAGCCCTGTGTTCCGGGGTGCGTAGAAGTCACCTCCCTTGTTCTGGCCCATATACATCTATTGATTTAGTCGAAGCTCCCTCTCAACTTTTGATGGCTCTTCTACTTTCTGTGAGGGCTCTGACCCTCAGGCCTGTCCCACACTCTCCTCTCAGGCTTGGACTCTCTGTCCAGACATGGTGTGGCCATGGGACTGCCAGGTTGAACCTGGACCATTGCTGATGTCGCTGTTACATGGAAGCCACAGTTCCAGCTTGTGCATGGCTCTGGATCCATTTCCTGCTGCTACTCCAATGCGTGTGGCCTGGGACAAAGTTTTCTGGTTCAGGACACTGGCTTCAAGGCTGTCTCTTCTGGTTACAGGGAATGGGCAGAGAACTGTGCCAACTGGAGAGGGAACCAACCGTCCCTGCTTCAGCCTCTTCTCCCTTCCAGACCCTGCCTGGCCCCTCGTGTCTCCAGTGAAGCCCTGCCCATCTCCTGCTTGGATTTAGCCTGTCTTCGCCTGTCCCAGTGTAGACCCTGCCTTCCCCACCTCCTCAGGGCCCCCAGCGCTGACAATGCTTGCCCTCTGCTCAATACCTGCTGGGCATAGGAAAGCTGAGACCCCAAGGTATGTGCTTCCGGCAGCCTTCAAGGCCAGCTGTGTGGCTGAGAACAGGGTGCAGCCAGTGGTTGATTGTGGGTGAAGTCAGGTCACACGTGGGAGAGCAATACTGAGGAGGAAGAAGCCTTGACGGTGGGGCACAGGGCAGGGTGAGGACAAGGTGTGTCTGTGACCACGTCTGTGACACGGGGGCTGCCGCCTCTTTTACTTGACCCAGAACTTAGTGCCTGGCTACTTCCCATTTTGGGGCCCTAGACCCCCACCAAAGCCTCTCTTGGGGCCCTGGAGAATGGCAAGGCAGGAGAGACCCTGTATTTAGCAAAGGGCCAGCTTCAGCAGTGGCCCAGGTCAGGGTGGAGCTCTGCTCCTGCCAAGCTGGCAAAACGCTCCTCCAAGCCATTCTACTCTTTCTGCTGTGGCCAAGTGGCTGGACAGGGGCAGACAGCTGCAGGGGTGGATCGTGGGCCCTGACACAGAAAAAGCAGCTGGTGGTGGGTGAGAATTCCACCCCATCACACCAGCCCCAGCGCAGGAGGGAGCCTTTCGGAGGCTGAGGAACCATGAGGAAGGCAGACCCTGGCCTTCTTCCTGCCCTGCCCCTATCTTGCTGTGCAGCCCTCCCATTCCAGGCAGACGGCCCCTCCTGGGCTGCTAGGCAGAGGTACAGACAGCACGTTAGCTACTGCAGTGATTGCCACCCTCTCCTCTCTGCCCTCCCTCCCTTCCCCTCCATGTTTGGTTTCCATAACAACCCCAGAAGGTGGGAGGCTGCGCTAACTAGCAGGTAATGCCCAGCTTAAAGGGGGCGACAGGAAGAGCTCTGGCTGCGGGATCGCAAGTGGAGCCTGGCAGGCTTCCTGGCACCCCCTCCAACCCTCCACAATTCTAAAGTGGGTGGGGTTGGGGATCAGGTGGAAGCCTAGCCAGAAACATCAGAATAGGGGTGCTTCTCAAGGTTACGAGTTAGGAGATTTGGTTTGAGCCCCAGCGTTGCTGCTGATTCATTCTACAATTTTAGGCAAGTGGTAGGCTCTCTTTGAGCCTCAGTTTCTCCATCTGTAAAACGGAGGGTGGGATGGGGAGTTTCATTGAATAGAACTTTGTTGCCACTTAAGACTCCTCTGATTATTCTAAGAGCCCCTCATTATTGAATCATTTTGGCTATAGCAGAACACTTTTCACAGCATTACCACGGCAGTAATTCATTGTTTTCATAAGGCAGGAGCACTGTCAATCAAAGTGCCAGGCCAATCCAGCCCAGAGCACAAACCTGACATGCCAATGGACCCAGGCAGCCCCAGGGGAAGTTAGTGGACCATTTCTGTGAGACGCTCGGAAACCTGGAAGTAGTCTGGTGGCCTCTGAGGCCCCGTTCTGCTTTTCTCCCCTGGTTCTGGTCCAGAGTGAAGGCAGGAGGGCTTGGTGAGGAAGGTACTCCTGCTCTGTGATTCCCAGTGGAGGGAGAGGTTTTCTGCGGGATTCCACGGGGATTGACTGGCATGAGACAGGACAGGAGGACTGGCTAAGGGCTGGATGGGGAGGACTCAGAGCATCTCCCACAGTCATGGGCTGATGACAAGCCAAAGCCTGGCTCCTGCCATCAGACAAGGGGCCCGGGTTGTGGGAGAGTTGCTGCCATGACACAGTTCTGCTGAGGCTCTAGGATGGGAAGGTAGGAAAGGCTCAGGCAGATGCTCTATCCTCTTGAAGCCCCTTCCCGTGACTTCGGGCCCTCAGGGGCCCATGGATCACTGCCCACCCCCCCCCCACCCCGCCCTCGTCGTAGGGCACCTTGGAGCCTGGGCCCGCCTTAGCCTTAGCCATCCTACTCCATTCCCATGAGTGCAAGCCCCTGGCTCTGACAGAGAATGCTCCCTTCCTCCTCACACATCAGACTTGCCTCCCAACTCTGTGTTCTCAGCTGATGATCCTGCTTCTTACCACTGAGAAAACAGAAGCAATCAGAAGAGAAATTCCTTCTCTCACTATCAGCTCTATCAATCCACCTCCAGTGCCACTTGAAATTCTGCCTTCCCTGCTCTTACGGCCAACACTCCACCCAGACCCTGGATTCCTACCCCTCGGGCCAGCTCAAGGGCTTTGCTCCTGCAATTGCCCCCTTTCCTCCATCACCAACTTCCCCTCTCTCGTGGATTGTTCCCATCAACTTGCAAAGATGCCTCCCTTCTTTAAAGGTCCTCCCTTCACCCATCCTCCCCTCTGACCACCACCCTACTTTGGGTCCTATTTTAGAGCAAACCCCACAAAGCAGATGGGTACATTTTCCTCCCCCCCGCCCCGCCCTCTTCCCACCCTCCCTCAAGTCTTCTCTAATCAGCCATGTGTCTCCCACTCCCCTGGAAGCCATCTTGTCCAGGTCAAAATCATCAACCATTTTTATGTTGTTGACTTCAATGGTCCATCTTGGTTCTCACCTTCCTCAGCCTCCTTGTGGTTTCTTTCAAGTCGAGTCACATTCCCCCATTGGTTTTCAGGATACTGCTCTCTCCTGGTTTTCCTCAGCCCTCCCTGGCGGTTCCCTCCGGTTTCTTCGCTCCATCCTCCTTTTTCGTGACTTCAGGATGTTAGAGCGTCCCAGGGTACAGTCCCCAGGCGGCTTCCCTTCCCTGGCGACACTCCCAGATGATCTCATCCGGTCTCCTGGCTTTAAATACCATCTGTATCCCGACAGCTTCTAAATTTATACCTCTGAGTGGACCTCTTTCCTGAACTCCAGGTTGGAAGATCCAGTTGCTGACTCGATATCTTACCCTGGATGCTTTCATACCTAATACATTCCAGACCGGATGTTTGATTCTTCTCCTCCCTCTGTTTTCCAGGCCAACGAATGGTCACACCAGCCACCCAGCTGCTCAAGCCAATAGTCACCCTGAGGTCTCCTGTCAGCCCTACCTTCAAATATACTTAGAATCTGACCATGTCTCTCACCTTCTCCACTGGGACCCTGGTCCCAGACACAGTCCTCTCTCTCCTGGCTACTAAAATAGCCTCTGAGCTGCTCCATCACTTCCGCCCTTATCCCTCCACAGAGTCCTGTCCACAGAGCACCCAGGGCGATCTTCCTAGAATGTAAATCAGACCGCGTCCCTCCTTGCTTTTAACCCCCATTGGCTCCCATCACACTTGGCTTTTATCATGGCCTGTAAGGCTGCACAATCTGTCCCCCACACCCCACTACTCTTTCCCTTGTTCACTTAGCTCTGCCCAGGCCTAAATCTACACTGGATTCAGGGCGAGTGGTAGCCTCTCTCTGAGCCTCAGTTTCCCCACCTGTAAAACGGCAGGCTGGAGTCAGCTCACAAGCAGGGTGCCTAGAAACAGGGGTTCTGATGCATGTTCTGACCACCAGGCAGAGAGCACCCCATCAGCGGGGTCCAGCTTCCCTCTTTTCCTCTCTCCTCCACTGCATGGATGAGCTCAGAGCCGCTCACATCCAAGGGTAAATAAAGACTTTGTCATGAACCGGTGGGTTCAGTGAATCTGAGAATCCTAGAAGGTGGCAGTTGAACTGAACTTCTGATACCACCCAGCTCAACACCGACCTTTCACCAGTGGGGAAACTGAGGCTCTATAAGGGTAGGGAGTATAACCCTCGTCAGCTCTGCTCTTGCCAAGGTGCGGCACCCAGCCCTGCACACACTGGGTTCTCCACACACATCAGGCTTTCAGAAAGGGTTTGATGACTGAGCCCCTGACCATGACTCCTGCATGGGAGGCCTGCCCTAATCACTCATCCCCACCAGAAACCAGCATCCGTTGCCTGAGACATCCAGAGTGGCATGCCTCAACCCAACCCCTAAGCAAGGGTCCCTTCCCTGGCAAGGAAGTGGGGCCTCAGCTGGCATGGCAGCAGGCCTGGGGTCACATTTGCTTACTGTGCCCCTGGCATCAGTTTTCTCATCTGTAAAATGGGAGTAAGGAACCCCCATCCAGGTGATTTCTCTGGCTGGTGTGAGGACCCACTGGACCATGTCAGTGACCAGGCGTCTCACAATGTGCCAGACATTGACTCTCTGAGTGGAGATTGCAGCCATGCTGGGGCACCTGGCATAAGCTCCTGGGGATGCCCAGCCACTTCTCCAGCTCCTTTGCTCTCTTTCCTGCAGTTTAAATCACCTTGGAATCCAGGTCACTGTTCATAGTGGTCCAGAGATTTCAGGTTGTAACATTGGTTTCCCTTGACAGAAACGGCAAAGGATGCTAAACCAGAATCTTAATGAAGTCCCTTGAGCAAAGGGCTGCCACGGAGCCACAGATGAGCCAGGGGGCCTAACCAGCATGGCCGCCTGAGCTACTCTGAACCCGTCTCTCCCCACCAGGGTGAGCCGAGGGCCTCCACGCCATCTTCCTCCTGCAGAGCTGATGTTGCCTCTGCAGGGAGGCAGAGAGGGCTGGGCAGCCCGGGGCCAGGAGTGGCGCCCACGCCTGTCAGTGTGGCCAAACCCGCACAGCACAGGGGCGAGGTACTTACGCCATGATGATCACACTGAAGTCCAGCCAGTTCCACGGGTCCCGAAGGAAGGTGAACGCATGCAGGCAGAAGCCTCGAGCCAGAATTTTGACCAGACACTCAAAGGTGTAGATGGCAGTGAAGGTGTACCTGGGGAGGAGAGACCGGTGGGCTTTCTCAGGGAGGGTGAAGCCCGTAGGCCAGGTTGGCAGGAGCCCTATGCAGCTTCCCTCTCAAGGGCTCTCAGACCAGGCTCCCTGCAAAGCCCCCATGGCAGAGCTGGAGTTGGGGGCCAGAGCTTCGTTACAAACACCTGGTCAACTACTGCATCTTCCCGTTTACTCAGCGTTGTGCATGCCCATGTGAACCCTCCATCTTCTGTCTCTCGGTTGTCTTGATGTAACAAGACCCTCCACGTATCTCCCCACCCCAGCCCTGGGGGTCCAGGTACACAGGCATACGGTGGCCACTGTGGGACAGTTAGGGCACTCAGAGTCATGGCCCCTCACTCTTGTTTGTGGCTCCTCAGTGATGGGAGGATTCTCATTCTCAACCACCTACAGGCAGGTGGGGACAGCTGTCTACCTTGGGTCTGGAAAGGGGGGTGATGTTCTAACACTTGAGGCTGGGAGGTTGCTGTTCTCTGTGTCCGGGGCCAGCTGAGCAATCCCAAATGCTCGGATGCTGGGACTGCAGCCCACAGGGCCACAGCCATGCTTGTCTCCAGGTCTCAGCAGCTGGACGCAGACCCCAGCACCGACCGTGCTGCTGGGTCCTGTGTGAACAAGGAGCGCCACCAGGCAAGCCAATTAGGTAAGAGAGGCTGTCCCCAACATTTCGCTGGTCCCCTAAAAACAGGGCCTGTTGGGTTCCACTTAGAACCTATGGGTCAGGTACGTTCATTTGGGAAGAAAGAACCAGGTACGGTTTTCTAAAACTGTGCAAATGGTTTATAGGAAGCAGGACTTAGAGCAAAGAGGCAGCAGAGTGTGGTGTTGAGGTCGGAATAGTCCTGGGCCTTTTCCCAGCAGCCACACCCCCTAGCTGCAAGGTCTGGGGTGGTTACTTCTCCAGTTCTGTCTCTCATCTGTCAAATGGGCATAGTGTCTGTACCTGCCCTATTGGGTTGTCATGAGGCTTACATGATGCTTATTGTTCCAGGATAGTGCCTGGCATGCACTAAGTGCTCAATCAATTATTAGTAGTATTGTCTCAGAGTCTTCTCCAATACCATCAGTCCTCTTTAGGGTGGGTCAGGGAGAAACCCTCACTTGGCCAACCTGGAGAGCTTCCTCTCCTGAGGACATAACTTAAAGCATGAATTTGGCAGGACTGGAAGCAGAGAAAGAGGGAAGGGCTAGGGCAAGGACCACCCGCCCCCCCACCAGGTGGGTGAGTCCCTGGGCCTCTGCTGGGGTCACTTTGAGGCCAAGAGTCTGGAATCGAAAAGGCAGGGTGGGAGGGGCTGGCTGGAGAGGCCCTGAAGATACTCACTCGACATATTTGGTCCAGGGTGGAGGGTCGTGCTGGGCCATGAACACGCAGTTGGTCAGGATGGTACACATGATGAGCATGCTGAAGAGCATGGCGCAGGGTCAAGGAAAGCCGCCTGCAGGGGGCCAGACGGGCTGCCACCGCCAGGGGGTCCCGCCCCAGGTGTCGGCACCGCCAGGCCAGGGCTGCCAGATCAACGAGACAGGGGCTCCCAGGGGACGCACCGGGGCTCCGCCCAGTCCTTGCCAACCCCTCCCCACTGAGGCTGGACACCTGCCCTGCTCCACAGCCCCCAACAGGGACCAGACACCTGAATTCAAACAGCAGAGTCCCTTGTAGGGCCCATGCTGGAGAGAAGGTGGGTGGGGCCGGCCCCCAGACCTCAGAGGTTTTTACCCATGGCCTAGTGGGAGCCCTGTCCTTGGCCACATGAGAGGGAGATGGGCGTTTATAAACAGCTCCTCAGGGGCCACTGTTTCGGGCAGAGGAAAGCCACGGTGGCAGGGCCCCGAGTTCCATCCTCCACTTCTATGGGAGCAGCCCACGCTGACCTTTGAACTAGGACATCTGCCAAAACGTTCATGCCCTGTCCGGACACAGTGACCCGGGGGGAGGCAGGGGACCACATCTCTGGCTGCTTCCTCCTTTGCACATGCTCTTCATTCGTGGCCTCTGCTCCGCCTAGTACACTGCTTCCCTTCTTCAAGGAGTGCCTCCTCCGAGCAGCCTGCCTTGACTCCTTGCTTGCTGCACCCCCATGGCACCAGGCATCCCTCTTTTAGCATGTCTGGCTCCCTGAATGGCAGTGCCCATCTGTCCCCACCAGAAGGGGAGCTCTTCAAATGCTGGGATTGCGTCTCGGGCATCCTCTGGGCCCTTGGCCTCACACTGAACTGCTCCAGGCCTTGTCTGATCCCTGAGTCTTTTTTTTTTTTTTCTTAATATATTTATTTATTTTTGGCTGTGTTGGGTCTTTGTTGCTGCACGTGGGCTTTCTCTATTTCCGGTGAGCGGGGGCTACTCTTCATTGCGGTGCGCAGGCTTCTCATTGCGGTGGCTTTTCTTGTGCAGCACGGGCTCTAGGCGCACGGGTTTCAGTAGTTGTGGCACGCGATCTCAGTAGTTGTGGCTCGTGGGCTCTAGAGCTCAGGCTCAGTAGTTGTGGCGCATGGGCTTAGCTGCTCCGCCGCATGTGGGATCTTCCCAGACCAGGGCTCGAACCTGTGTCCCCTACACTGGCAGGCAGATTCTTAACCACTACGCCACCATGATCCCTGACTCTTTGGCTCCAAGTCCCAGACACTGCTTCAGGCTGGACAAAGCTCTGACTGACCGCCATGGCCTCCCTTACCTCTACCGGACCTACAGAGGAACAAGGGCCAGACCCTGGGCCTCTTGTGGGTAGGGGCACCCCCGAGAGGCCCAGCCCAGAACAGGGACACTCTGCTGCCCCACAAATCCTCTCCCCGGCCCGAGAGAGGAAACTGGGCCTCCCTTCCCTGCAGCTGCCCCCAGGCTCACCACCTTGTCCCGGCCTCAGCCCTGCGGGCAGCAGCTGCCAGCCAGGCGATTCCCACGGGAAGCCCAGGAGCTGCAGTAATTGAGCTCCGGGGGCCTGCCTTTTCCCTCCCCATTACAGTTCCACCCTTTCCCATGGCTTCGCCCAGCCTCGGGCCCGATGGGGAGCCCAATGCAGTCAGACTGGAGATGGGGCTGAGCTGGGGTACTGACTTTGGTGGGGGGCTGGCCCAGCTGGGGAGAGAGGTGGGATATCTCAAGGAATCTAGGTGAATGCCCTCCACACCTCCAGCACTCCTTCTAGGGAATCCAGGGAAGCAGGCAATAGCATGTCAGACCTGGCCCCCAGTTCATAACGAATTCTCCAATTTCTCATCTGAGATCAGAGGGGTCAGGTTTTGGGACACCCACCCCAGGGTTTGGATGCTCAAACCAGAGTTGCTCAGCTCAGCGGCCAGGGCCTCAGGGAACCTTGATTCCTCCCCGGCCAGAGGGTGTCTCTCCAGACACTGAGGTCCCTCCCTCAGCTTGGTATCTGTGCATCCCTCTGCCTGGGGGAGGGTCTCCATGGCCAGGCCTAGTTCCTCTCCAGCTTTCAAGGGCAGGATCAGATACCCATCTCAGTAGCCCTTCTCCCCTACGCACATGCGTGTGCGCACACACACATTCCCGTTCTTCACACCCCGGCTCCCTGCCAAGGCTTTCCTCACTGGGCAGGCAGTTAACAAGCCCCTCAACCAGACTTTATTCATCCCCACAGATCCATTGCTAAACCAACTGAGGACCAGATGATTCCTGAAATATGAAAGTAATGATGCTAAGAGCAAGTATTTATTGAGCCCTTCCTAGGTGCCAGGCTCTGTTCTCTGCCATCTATTAACTAATTCAATTCTCCCAAGAACGCAGGAGGTGTTCCATTTTGTCTCCATTTTGGAGATGAGGAGACTGAGGCACAGAGGTTATCTTGAAGGATGCTCTAGTAGGCAGAATAATGCCCCATCCCCCGTCAAAGACGACTACATCCTAATCCCTGGAAACTATAAACGTTAATTTATACAGCAAAAGGGACTGTGCAGATGTGATTAAATTAAGGATCTGGAGATTATCCTGGATTATCTGGGTGGGCCCAATGTCATCACAGGGTCCTTATAAGAGAAAGAGGGAGGCGTCACCATGATGCTTATGAGAAAGACTCCACCAGCTGTTGTTGACTTTGGAAATGGAAGGGGGCCAGAGCCGAGGATTTCCCGTAGCCCCCAGAAAACAGAAAAACCTAGAAAACAGACTCTCCCCTAGAGCCTCCAAAAAGGATTGCAGCCCTGCCAATACCTTGCTTTTAGCCCAGTGAGAACTTTTTTGGACTTCTGACCCCCAGAACTATAAGGTGGTAAGTCGTGTTGTTTCAAGTGGTGAAGTTTGTGGTAGTTTGTTACAGCAGTCACAGAAAACGACTGTGGGTACAAACCACAGGGTGAAGGGCTCTGTAAAGTGTGAGCAGACGGCCACCCAGGAAGAGGAACAGAATTATTTGTCATTTTTAAGAACAAACCTCATGTGAGCACATGTGCGTGGCTCTGTGTGGGAGACAGGGAGGCCTCTTAGCCATTGAACTGCTCCAAGATAGGATATTATGAGAAACCAGACCCGCCTCTGGCTAGGCTGGCCAGGAAGGCTTCCTGGAGGAGGCATTTAGACAGGCACTGGAGGCTGGTTAGGGTTCCTCCAGCCGTCAGTCAGCTCAGCTGGTCCTGGTGAGGCTCAGAACTGGGGAGACCCCTGTCTGGGGAGCCAAGCCTCTCCCAAGCCCTCTCTCAGTGCACACACCACTCACAGCTCTCATTAGAGTAGAGAAAAGGTCACTTGGCAGACAGCAGCAGTGCGGACAGGCCGCCTTGGACCAGAGGACTTGGCGGGACACAGACAGAGGCGAATCAAGGTCTAGCATCAAGACTTAGGGAAGAACCAGAGTAGACAGCTCTTCTGAGCCCGGCTAGCCAGGGCCTGGGTCACACGGTGGGAAAAGACAAGTGCTCCCTGAATGAATTTTGGCTTTTCCAGACACAGCAATGGAGGGTGAGGTGCGCAGATTCTGGTCTCTGGCACTTGACTGCTCAAAACCCTGCCTGGCTCTCCTATCCTTGAGGACAGCCCTTCCACTATTCTCAGTCTTTCTTGTGTATGTGATCTTTTCCTACCTAGACTGAGCCTTTAGTCCATGTGACTCCACCCAAGCATCCCTGGGTCCCCCATGGAGCCACCCACACAGCCAATACCAGAGAGATAAGTCAAGTGTACTCTCGGCCAGGGCACACCTGTTTGCACTGCCTGGTGGTTTCAGGCCGATGATTGAGCTGGTTTCATGTGTGGGCAGAGGCAAAGGCCAGCTCTCCAGGGCTGAGCTCAGCTGAACATCTTCAATCCTGCCGTGTCATTGTCCCCAAACACCCACTCCCAGCCTCATAATTAAAATGCCAGCAAGGACTGCCAGCCTGGGTTGTGGGGAAAGCCTGAAACTGGGGCTGCCTGTCTTCAGATCCTAAGGAGTCAAAAAACTCCCAAAGAGAAGGGAATTAATGGTCGGGGTATTTTCATATATTTGTGCTATTAAATTAACACACACACACAAACACACACACAAACACACACACAAACATGTGGTTTGATTGCCCATTTGAATCTTCTAGGGGAATGTGGGAGGATTTTGTGAACAGATCCTACGCACTCAGGAAGGCAAAATGCTGCTTGCCATGAACGTGCGGCCTCTCTGAATGTGACTGCAGTGGAATTTGGCGTTCTGTTGGTTTCTTTTATTTAATCCTGGCAGGAACACACTCTGCAGGATTATAACAAAAATACTTCAGAAGAAAAATTCTACATGCCCATATTTACTTTTTAGGCAACTTCCCAGGGACGCGCTGCAAGCGTGGAGCCCAGAGCAAAGCTGAACTGAGTTATCGCGCAATCACCAGCATGTCACTGGGAATGCCTGGATTGTCGCAAGTGAGCGGGATTTCTTTCTGGAGAGCAGTGACTGCATTCCTGCCCCCTTGTAAGTCAGTCTTTGCCCCTACCACCCTGTCCAAAGGGCCTGGCACAGAACTTTGCACACTGGGGACTGAGATGTTTGAATGGCTATAGAAATGTAAGCCAACAATCAGTTTCGGTTTTGCCACATGAAGAAGTTCTAGAGATCTATGGTACAACAATGTGCCTATAGTTAATATGACTATACTGGACACTTAAAAATGATTAAGATGGTCAATTTTATGTTACATGTTTTCTACCACAATAAAAAAAAATGTAAATGGAGAGAAAGCTCATAATTCAAAACCTGAAATCTGTGGGCATTAGAAATGCATGGTGACTGCCAATGGGCATGGGGTTTCTTTTGGGGGTGATAAAAATGTTTTGGAATTAGAAAGTGGTGATGGTTGCACAACCTTATGAATATACTAAAGTCCACTGAATGGTACACTTTAAATGGTAAATTTTATGGTATGCGAACTGTATCTTGATTGAAAAAAAGAGAAATGCATGAAGAGCTTGTAGATTTCTAGGCCTCACACTGGTGATTCTGGTCTGGAAGGGGCTAGGAATCTGCATTTTTAACAAACTTCCCAGGTGCCACTGGCAGACTGACATTTGGAAATGACTGCCTTAGAGCAGTGTGTGCAAAAATCATGGAGACCTTCCTAAAATGCGGGTTCTGGGCCCAAGTTTCAGCAATTCCTGTAAGATCCTTGTGATACTGCTGCTGCTGGTTGGTGTACCACACTTTGATGGCAAGACTCAAGGACACAGAGGGGCTGCTCCCAAACCCCACAATCCAGGCCCCTCTTCTCCCTCAGTGCCCCCCAAGCCCGCTAAGGGGCGCTATTGGAGGCCAGCAGTGCGCTCCCATCCCCAGGCAGTGGAGCGTCAAGGTAGCTGCTCAGAGCCCAGCACAGGGTCTCCCAGATGCTGAGCTACTTCCCTGGGGCAGCTGCCCTGGGAGACAAGGTCCACCTCAGTGACCTCAGGGCCGGTCCTGCCGGGCGGAACCAGCCCCGCACAGCCTCAATGCCACCGCTCGGTGGACCCTCTGGCCAGGCTGGGGACTGCATTGCCCCTACCGCCTCCCTGGCCTCAGCTGCCCCATGGCCCAGCTTTGCAGGAACCCTGGGACTGCAGCTGCATCCCTAGGGGCTGCGGTGGCTGCCAAACAGAGCTGGGTTGGTTAGATACCTGGAGGAGAAGCCCCAGGTGGGAGCCGGAGCGTGCTTTCAGGGACGCCACGCCCTTGGAGTGAGGCCGGAGACAGGCTCCGAGCAAGAAGGCGGCTGGCCTTTCCTCCTGCTGCACTGCTCTCTCCAGGCTATGCCCACATGCCAGCAGAAATGACAACTCCTCGTGTGGTTGTCTAATCACTCTGAGGGGACTATAAAATTCCCAAGGGGGCAAGGACAGGGTCTTATTCAGCTTGACACCCCCAGGGTGCCAGGCAAAGTGCCTGGCATCTACAGGGAGCTTGGGAACGGTTGCAGAATGGCTCAAAATTAAACCCAGGACCACCCTTGCCTCATAAAGTAGGAGGCAGCTGTGAATGGTAGGCTGCCCCTGAATATAGTCTCTCCCCACAGTGTCTGTCCACCCTAGAGATCACCTTGCTGATGCCACAGCCATGGCCTGCATGGGCTGGGAGCGGGGGGTGGTCCCTGGACATACATGTGTCTCAGGATCTCCATGAGAAAGGCAGGAGCCAGTTGGAGGGGGCTGGGGAGCGTCTGCATGCAGAAAACAAACGGGGCCCTGAGGCCCTCCGACTGGTCCCTGGGTTTGGGATCAGGCACCGGGGCACAGGTGGGCAGACAGTGGAGCCAGGAAAGAGCTACTCTCATCCCTGCCTGGACAGGAAAGGCCCCCCGAGCAGTCAGCATCTGTCCCGGTTACTCAGTCCCCCACTGAGCAGCTGTTTTCCTGAAGCCTCCTGCCCTGACCAGAGGTTAATGGGTAAGACCTTCGCCTTCACCTCAGAAAAGGTCCATCCGGAGGGGGAACTGAGGGGGGACCTTGGGGAGCTCTCGGGCCAACCTGCCAACCCCAAAACTAATCACACCACTGAGCCCAGCATCATTGATTCAATTAACAGGCAAGTCAGCTGCAGCTAAAGCAAAGCTGCCCAGGCCCTCACGGTGAAACACAGATGCCTCTGACTCCACAGCCAGACACCTGCCCCGCCGCCCCGAGAGGCTCCATGTGTAGGGCCCCTTTTCTGAAGTCCAGAGAACAGCCGTTTCCCTGTCCCATGCTTGGCCCGAATGGGGTCCTTCTAGGGCCCAAAGACCAGTACCCATCCCTTACCACACTGCAGCCATCCCGTAGCTCTCCTCCACAGCCTGAAGATTTTTTAGGTTGTGGTTTATATAACTTAACGCTAACTAGAGTTCTTTGAGATACTCGGAAACTGCAAACATTTTGTCAACACCTAATCAAAAAGCAAGCGATGCCTCCCTCGAAAGAGGCCCACATGTGAATTAACCAGAGGCCTCTTTACTGGCAAGCGTTTTTTCCTTGGCTGAGCCCCCGTGACCTGCTTGAGGTCCCAGCTGGTAGGCGGGGAGGTGCAGGCCCAGGGGGTGCAGTGGGAGGGGACATGTGGAGCCAAGACCAGAACCAGGGGACACTGATTGGTCTCATTTCTTCTGGGATCCTCAGTAGCTGAGCTGCTAGGACGTTTCTCTCCTGAAGAATCAGAGCCGAATCTCCCAAACTCTCATGTGCCCACGATCCCCTGGAATCTTGTTAAAATGCAGATGCAGATTCGGGGTGGGGTCCGAGAGACTGATGTCCAACCGCCCCCAGGTGACAACTGTGTGCTCGTCTGAGGACCGACCGGGAATCAACACCACCCTCAGCCCTAAATGCCCCTTCCACCACCCGCCCCCCTCCCTGTTTGGGGCCCACACAGCGGGGACAGACTGC
This sequence comes from Balaenoptera musculus, assembly GCF_009873245.2. Lineage (NCBI taxonomy): Eukaryota > Metazoa > Chordata > Mammalia > Artiodactyla > Balaenopteridae > Balaenoptera > Balaenoptera musculus. The sequence continues at coordinate 61,267,566 of NC_045795.1, read as the reverse complement.
CAAGGATATGAATGAACCAGGATCTTCATGGCCGCTCTCCGGATGGGGTGGAAGGGGCTGAGGACATACAAGGCGTTGGTGGCACTGAACCGGAAGATGGTCTTGCCTTTGTTCAGGACGATGAAGGTCTGTGGATGGAGAGCTGCTTTAGGTCGGGTGGCGGCCCCTAGGCCCTTATGGAGAGAGGCTTTTGGGGGGCAGCTGTTGGCTCAGAGCCCTAGAACTCTGGAGAAAGTGTAGGGTGAGAGGAAGAGGAGAGGGCCTGAGGGAGAGGTGGGGGGTAGGGGCAGTTGGCACATTTGGCAGGTGAGTGGACCCTTGCTGGGTCACCCACGGCTGGGGTGGGACGAGATCAAGTTTAAGGGATTGTCAGGTTGGGTGGATTTAGTTTCGTTTGAAAATTACAGTCCCAGCCAGAAGAGGCCTTTCATGATCCTAGCCGAGCTGTTATCATAGCGGAGGCCAGGACCCAGCTGATGCTCCCTCCTTCCCCTCTCCCTTCTGACCCCTCTGTGCTTCCCCACGAGGCCCACTGAGGAGTGAGGGTCTGATAAGGGAGCTGGGTCAGCAGGGAGGACTAATGGGTGAGAGTAGGGATGAGGAAAATGCAGAGCCCAGCCCAGGAGAGAGAAGCTTTCCCGGGGACCGTGTCTCCTGGAGTCCAGACACATGGCAGCCCCACCTGACCCCAGAGGACACGACCTAGTGTCTTCCTCGGGGGATCATGTGCAGCCCAGGGTAAACCCGCTCCCCACGCTTCCAGAAGATTCTATCTACACAGCACAACGGGGGATGGGAGTGGACAATGGGTGCTGGAGGCTGAGCCACGAGCACATCGAGTGGGCATTTGAGCCAGATGCCGCCCTTGAGGACAGCAGTCCATTGTCCCTGCCCTGGCTCAGCGGGTGCAGCTGAGGTGGCATAGCCTGGGGCTGTGCTTCTCCAAGGGCTGAGCTGTTGAGATAAGGTTCTATTTACTCGGGGCTGGGGAGACAAGTTGACCAGATAGATGAGGACTGAAAGTTCTGCTGTGGTGCCTGCATCACCCGATGGGGCTGCAGGCAATGTGACCGGGGGTCAGCAAGGAGAGACGGGAGGTTAGAGACCAGAATCCTACCTGGGGCCACCACTCAAGTGTCCCCGATCACAGGGACAGGAGAGTGTCCCTGACTCCTACCAGGCTCAACTGCCACCAGCCCCCCAAAGCCCAGCCCAGCCTTGGCCTACCCTCAGCTGGGTCCCCGTGCCATGACTCCTGCCTCTCCCAGCTAACTTCAACCCCATCGCCACTTCGATGCACCACTCAAACCTTGACTCGTCCCCAGCTGCAGCCTTAACCCGACCCTAATTCTCACTTCCAGCTCTGACCAACCAGGACCTAGGCCCACCCAACCTGACTAATCCCGATGTCTAGTCTAACTCTGACCCCAACCGTGGCCCCAGGCCCCCACCTTAACCCAGCTTGAGTCACTCGAACTCGGGGTGGCGGGGGGAATCGAGACCAGGTTCAAGGTCTCTTTTCCCACCTGTGCATATAGCCTGGGTGGGCTTTCCTTCCAGCTACCCACTCACATGTGCCTGCACACACGGAGACAATCGGCACCTCTCCCACCCTCAGACTCCTGGTCTCCTGAATGCAGTCTCAATGCACAGTGGCACACAACTCAGACGCCTGGTGACACTGACACGCAACACTCATACCCGCCAGGTGCTCACATTCACTTCCTCAGTGCTTCCTAAGCCCTGGACCAACTGCAGTGATGTGGGCAGGAACCATCCTCCTCGGCACCCAGCCTTTTGGGGAAAGGCCTCCCCCAAATTCAAACCCGCCTTCTTCCGGCAGTGAGGCCCGAAGTGTGGGCAGCTGGGGTGGGGAGCAGGCCTCTGCAGGAGCCCTGCGTGCCCGTGGTCTGGCTGGGTGCAGGGCTGAGCACACGGTCCTGAGAGGTGAGGCCAGGGCAGGGGACCCAGATGGGGGAATTGACCTCCTGGGTAGAAATCCACGCCTGAGGCAGCCTGAGTTACCCTGCCCTAGTGGACAAAAGCCCCTTCCTCTCCCTATACTCAGGAGGGACAATGGCAGAACCACCCCTCCCTACCCCTCTCAGATTTCCCACTGGCCGTCATGGCCCCATCACCAGCCCACAAGGCCCAGGATGCTGCTGCCGTGGCCCCCAGCCTAAGCTGTCGTTACACAGCCAGTGCCTAGCAAATTCCGTGGGGCGGGGGATGGGGGCTACATGCTGTCTCTGGTTAGGAGAGGGATCACATGCTGTGCTCCGGGGCCCAAATTGGACTCAGGGCCCGACTCCAATTCACACATACCACGGGACCGGGAGGAGTCCTCCAGGGGTGAGAATCTAACCACAGATGATTCCCAAAGTAGATACTCCACAGGGAGGCAAGATTTCAAGTGTGGCTGCCTGCTCTTTCTTTCATAGCACCAAACCATCTCAGGCTGCATGATTCTGGCCTTTTATTCCGGAACTCTGACATTAAGGTGATTGGAATATAGATCACTAACGACTCACCCTCCCAAGGCCCAGGGAAGCCAACCCCAAACAGGGCCCCGTATGGAGGCGAGGCCCTCTCGCTGCCTGCTGCGTTGACAGGGGTGCTGCAGGGAGGTGGGGCGGGGGTGGGCAGCAGTCACCTTTTGGGTGCTATAGAAGGGGTCCAGGTCCTCCAGGGGCTCCCCAATGAGCTCTTGAGGTGGGTTGCCATAGAGATCCGGCAGCTTTTTGGAGGCCTGCAGGTCCAGCTGGGGCTGGGGAGCCTCCTCCTCGGGCAGCCTGTCTCGGCTCTCCTGCGAGGCGGCCGAACCTCGGGCCTGCTTCTCCGCCATGCGCTTCTCAATGGCCGCCAGAGACTCCCGGGTGAACCTGCGGAAGCTGCTGGTGCCCCGAGGTAACAGGAAGTCTGCCATCTTCTCATCCTGCTTCTGGGGCACAGGCTGTCCTTACGCTGCCTGCAGGGAAGCTGAAAGACACAGACATGGGGCTGATGCTGCGCCCACGGCCAGGGGGCAGGGTGGCCAGACCTGGGGGGAGTGGCTGGGCTGGTGGAGGGAAGGACCAGCATCTTGGCAAAGATGCTCCCCACCTCTCCACAGGCACACTTGGCGGATGCCGGCCTGGGCAAACCCAGAGCCCTCCAGGCTGCAGGGAATGCATGGGGACCCGCAGGAGGGTCACTCTTCCCTTTCCCATCCCAATGAGAACGTTTCAATGCAAGTAGGCACAAGTGACTGGGTCACTGGGGACCCTTCATTCTACCCCACTCGATACAAAAGGGCACACTCACACCTGTTGGTTCCTTAACCAAGCCCACTTTGAGACACTTCTCACAACTGATGCCGACATACCCTGGGCTGAGGGGGACACTCCATGGGGCAGGAAGGGGGCCTGTCACCTTTTTATTTCGGATCTCTGGCCGGGTTGGTCCTGAACAAATGAAGGATGGAATGAATGACGAATACGTAGAGGAGGGGCAAGGGCGTTAGGAGGTACCCACTGCTGCCCTTCCTCTCAGCTTGTCTCCTCTACAGGAAACCCTGGGACCCTAGGAGGGTGATCAGAGCCCTCCTGGGCCAAGGTCCCAACTCTGGGCTTCTTTTCCAGGCAGATCCTCGGCCTGAGTGGTGGGACCAGAGGGTGGGGGACATTCTGTCTGGTCTTCCCACAGCACCACGCACCTGCGTGGGGGAGGGTGCCCAGACTTCACCTGGGGCACGGAGGTTCCAACATCTGGCCACTGAGGGGGTATCTGGATCTGTTCACCGAGGCCCAGGCAAGTCCTGCAGGTTTTTGGAAACAGCTGGGTAACAACTTGGCAGCTGCCATCCAGATGTTGGCACCGCAGAGCTGTGTACACAACTGCCACAGAGCCCCCTGAGAGGATCTCAAAGAAACCCCCAGAGTGAGGCATCCTTCCAGAGATGGGAAACGCTGACAGAGCATCCCAGACTCCTCATGCCTCCACTCACTCCCCTCCTCCTGAGTCTGAACAAACCAGGGCCCATCTCGAGTAATAGCAGAACCAGAAAATGGTGACCGCGCTTCCGCTAGGACGTCCAGCCGGCAGCCGCATGTGACACCAAACCGGGAGAATGTGGCCCCCGGTGGCCTCAGATGATCCAGGACCTGGTGTGAACAGGCTCTGACTCTGATACGGAGGCCAGAGAATGTGTACCCGACTGCCCCACCAAAACAGGATGTGGTCGGCGTAGCTCCTGACTGGGACGCCACTGCCACCGGGAGGGGGAGGCTGTGTCACTAATTACATCAAACCTGGGCAGGGCCAGGCACCTGTTGGAGATCTCTGCCAGGACAGAATCCCTTTCCGTCAAAGACCAGCTCTGCCTTGATCTGACTCCTGGGATACATGTCACCAATGACCCCAATGGGCGGCTGCCACCCCGACCCCTGCACACACTCCACCAAGGGCCCAGGCTCCAATCACCGTGAAGTAGGCACATGGCCAGGTAACAGGTAAACAGTGAGCAAACACAACACAGCCGGGTCTCAAAAGGGCGCCTCTGGTCCCCAGGGAGATGCAGCACGGAATGTGTGAAGGGAAGCCAGAGGAGAGAGGCCCCAGGACAGACACCGTCAGAACTACCCCATTCTTCAGCCTCTTGTTCTTCTGGTTCACTCCAGTAAAGTTAAAGGAACATCTTTGTTGAAAACAGCAGGTGAAGGAGTAGGTCCCTATTTAATAAAAGCCTGTCCCTGTCTACCTCCATCTTTGCGTGAACAAAGAGAGGCGTCTGTAATACTCATCACCAAATGTGAATGGTGACGTTTTTTCCTTGGCTGGTGGAAGTTTAGGTAATTTTAAACTTTCTTCTTTGTGCTTTTCTTCAGTTTTGAGTTGTTTATGATGATCTTATTTTTTCGAAAACAATAAAGTCATTATTCTTTTTATTAAAAAACAAAAAACAAGGCAGCCTGGATGACAGCAGCCCCTTCCTTGCAGGGCAATCCTCTCCACTGTGAGCAATCACTAGTCCTGTAAACCAGGAAGCCTCCTCTTTTGCTTGGAATTATTTCCTAAAAATAGTGTTCTCTGTCTCACTGTATCCATCTGTGTCCACATGCCTGCTAGGGTTCTGGAGACACGTGGACACCCATGGACCTAGGGCCCCTGATACATAGTGGCGTGTGTGTGTGTGTGTGTGTGGGTGGGTGGGTGGGTGGTGTGTGTGTGTGTGTGTGTGTGCGCACGCAAGCTTGCACCTGCATATACATCTGTTCTGGTAGAGTTGCTTTTAAAATTTGTATTGAAGTCAACTGTTCATACAGATTGGTGCCCTAATCCTAAGTGTACACACAGGTGGATGAATTTCCACAAACTGAACTCAGCCAGTCACTAGCACCCAGGTCAAGAAATAGATAATTTCCAGTCCCTCTGACTGGGGTTCCCCTCTAGTCAGCAACTGGATAACCACTCCCCCGACTGCTAACAGTCAGGAGACTAGCTTTGTTTGTCTCTGCAGCTCAGAGGAACCTAACAGACCTCTTGGAGTGATGGGGAAAAAATTCGGGGGGAATTGCATCTCATTCTCATTAACCTCTACCTGAAATTTAACATTTCCTTCCATTATGAATGTAGGCAGCAAGATGGAAGTGTTAGCGATACCTGGGACCAGTAGAAATGCAGCTATTTCCCTGTTCCATTACAGGGGCTGCAGTATCTCAAATATCATTAATGCCATGGCTACTTCAAAATTACAACACTTATTAGATATTATTATTTAATATAGTAATAACGAAGCCCCAATGACGGGGCCCTGGGTCCTCGGAAGGGTCTTGCCCCAGCTGGTCTCCAGCAGGGCACCAGAAGCCCTGGGACTCGGCAGTTTGTGAAACCAGATTCCAGATGAAGTTCCCTGCTCCCCAGCAGCCAGGCAGCTTCAGGTTCCAAAGTAAACCTGCCAAGAGCGTCCTTTGTCTCTGGGTTCCCACAGGTGGCTCACTGTGGGTGGGTGGGATCCGTTTTCTCCCTTGTTCTCTGGATGCCTGCACCTGGCTCTGGCCCTGCCCTTCCTTCAGCAGCTCAGGGCCCACGCCCTGTTGAGGCTGAGACGGGCTGAGCCCTGGCTGCAAGCTTTCCGGTGATGCCAGGGTAAGGAGAGATCGGGGTAGATCTGAGGACACTCCAGGCTCAGGCCCAGCCATACCCCTCAGGCCTGGGAGGGCAGGCCCCCAGCTTTGCAGGGAGGACCCACTTCTGGCTGGGGAAGTGCAAGGAGCCTCTATCTCACACAGCTCCATCATGTAGGGGAGCCTGGATGAGATTTGATTCAAAGATCACACAAAGATCATACTCTTCTAGATGCCGGCACCCCATGACTCTCACCCTCACGCAGGACAGCCTCTCCACCTGCACCAGCTTCTCCACCAGAAACAGTCTCTCCATCTGTACCAGCATCTCCATCTGTACCAGCTTTTCCACCTGCACCAGCTTCTCCATCTGCAACAGTCTCTCCACCTGTAGCAGCTTCTCCACCTGCACCAGCTTCTCCACCTTCACCAGCTTCTCCACCTGCACCAGCTTCTCCACCTGCACCAGCTTCTCCATCTGCACCAGCTTCTCCATCTGTACCAGCCCTACACCTGCTCCCCAGGCTAGGACAGCTTCTTCCAGATGATCCCTCTTCTTGGGCCAGTTTCCCCTGTCCTATCAGTGTCCCTTGAGCTCTAGGGACCCCCTACTCCATCTTGTCTCAAGTTCATCAGCTTCTGTTACTGGGTGCATCTCTCCCTCAGTTCTGCTGGCTCCTGAGAGTTACTGGGAGCAAACTGTGAACCCTCCTTTTCAAACTGGCTCCTCCTGACACCGTTTCCTCTGACACTGGCCACAATTCCCCAGCTCCACCAAACATCAGGCCTCCATCCCCAAGGCCAGGGCCCTGGGATGAGCCTCCTGGCCCCAGCTGGGACCAGTCTGATCCCATTGCCACCGGCCTCCTCCCTCTTTCCCTCCACCCACCATGTGCAGCTCCCACCACTCCTTAGTTCAGACATTGCCAAACACTGTCCATGCGCTGTGCAACGGCAGAGCCACCTCATGCTCCCCTCACTACGCCACCTCCTCCAGGACGCCCTCTCTGATTGCCCACCCACACTGACCTCCCTCCTCTGGGTCAGGAGGCTGAGCCCCACATCCAGCCCTGGATCTCTTCCTGGCCTCGGCTGCTCTCTGACACTTGGTAGCGTGGGTCTGGTGTCCCCAAACATCTTGGAAACCTGATCTTAGGGCAAGGCTGGGTCCCCCCTCCTCTGAGTCACTGGCCTGTAGGTGTGGGAATTCACATCAGGGCGGAAATGCTGTGGGGGGAGAATATGGACTGTTCACACCAGAAACTGGACCCCCCTAGACTGACTGTCTCATCTTTTTGTCTCCTCCTGAAAGACGATCTCCTGAATGCACAGGGCACACAGCTGGTGCTCAGTCAATGGTGGTTACAATGCCGTGACACGGGACACGACAGCCCGGCAGCCTGCAGTGCAGCCATGCAGTGCTGGGGTGGAGGAGGGACGCGCAGGACTTCCCTGGTTTTAGCACTAAAATTCCTGCATCCCAGATGCCCTTCAGTCCTGGACAAACCAGGCCAGTTGGCCATCCCTGGGGTGAGCAGGGACCAGACTCCAGCCTAACGCCTCCTTGCAGCCCCTTCCTGCCCACTCCCCTCCCGGCTCCTGAAGGCAGTTCCTGAGTCACGTCTGGCATTTTGGTCACCTTGGAATCTGGAGCCTCTGGAACACAACAGGCGAAGAATATTCTTTGCCATGTAAATTTATTCAAAGAGGTCTGTGGAAGTGATTCCCTGGCTTCCTAGAAAATCTCTGCCAGCTTCCTCTGCTCTGGGCACCTCCTTCCCGCCCTGCAGTCCAGGTGACCTCGGGCTGGAGCACCCACCACCCTGGGCACTAGTTCCACCTGTACCCTTCCACTGCCCCTCAGTCCTGAGGGCTCAGGGAGAGGGTGTGGGTGGCCCTGAAGCAGGGGCTCACTCCCCACAGGTGTGAGGAGTATCAGGAGCCATTTCATTTCTCCCTTGAGGAGAACCCGTTGAAACTAATCAACACCCCAACCCATAGACTCATTTTAATGACTCAGTGAACATTTAATCAGCACCCACTGTGTACATGGCCCTACAAATGACTTCTTAGGATACTTTTCTTCCCTAGGTGATGGGTCCCAAATCAACAGGTGTGATGACAAGAAAGGGGGAAAAGTCATCATCAAAGGGAGTACGGTAGATTTTAAGGAAATTTCTACTCGGTCTTGTTGAGATTGGCAATGAGGAAAGGCCCTGGGCCAGAGAACCCAGCCCTGTGACCAGGTCTGCTCACCCCTGTATCTCTGGAAGACTTCCTAGTCCTATGCGGGATAGGGGCATGGTTAGGGCTATGGCTTGGAAGCAAGACTGCCTGTGTGAACCTGGGTCCTGGCCACTTGTATGTTCTTGGGCAAGTTAACCGATGGTTCTCTACCTCAGTTTTCCCATAGGTAAAATGGGGTTAATTATAGTACCTATTTCACAGGGATGTTCTGAGGCATAAGTGCATTAATACTTGCACATGCTCGGCACACAGAAAGTGTTCAATGAGTGTCATTTGCTATAATCATTGTGGCTATTGTTGCCATTCTTTTTCTCCTAAGAAATCCAGCTCAGAAGACCCTTCTCTGAAAAACCTTGTCACTGCCCACACCAGTCCTCCCTACCTGGCTGGCCCTTCCCTTCTCTGCATTGCTGGCACACTGCATTCCTATACTGGCTTCATCACAGGGTAGAGTAATTTGCTTCCACATCTGCCTCTCCCTCTGGCTGTGTCCTGAGCTCCCAAAGCACAGTCTGGCCCCAAAGAGGTGCCTATAAGGACCTGATGAATGAAGGAATGAATACATGAATGAATGAGTGCCAGATTAACCTTCCTACTGCCCAGCCACTAACCCACACTGTGACCTTGGGACAACGTTATTACCACTCTCCCTCCCCCCCTTCTGGACCTCCGTTTCCTCAACCATGAGCTGGGGTGGGTCATCCCAGCAGCATCACTTGCTCATTATGTGCCTGGGACTGCGCTTATTCCATCCTTATAACAATCCTAGGAAGAGGGGATGTTATTATCCCCATTGTACAGATGGGAAATCTGATGCTTCAGTCTGTCTGAAGCCAGGCCTTAAGCCTCACCACTGCATGACATTGCCTCCCACCTCTGAGGACATGGAGAGCAGGGAGGAAGGGTCAGGGCTATCTGTGGCCTGCCTACCTGGGCTGAGTATGTCTGTGATCCTCGCTCCAAAGCTAAGAGCCGGCCCATCAGCCTCCTCTGAGACTGGTCCTCCCTCTTCGCAGCCTGTATGGCCAGATGGTCCCAGGGAGACCTGGCCAATTTCTGTCCTTCCCCGGAGTCAGCATTTTCTCTGACAGCGGTTTTCTCTCCAGCTCTCCACACCAGGTAGAGCTGCCCAGTCCCATAGGAAAGCCACTCTGCACCTGTGGCTAGCGAGCACCTGGCAGGTGGCTAGTGCCCATCCAGATGTGCTGTTGTTACATCCACACTGGTTTGGAAGGCTTAGCATGATAAAGAATGTCACCTATTTCATTATTAACTTTTAAATATCGATTAAAATTTAAACTGATCATATTTTGGATATAGGTACTGGGTGAAATAAAATATATTAAAATTAGTTTCACCTGTTTCTTTTTACTTTTTAAAATGCAGCTAGTAGAAAATTTTAAATTGCATATGTGACTTGCATTTGTAACTCAAATTATATCTCTATTGGATGGCACTGTCGTAGAGTTCCAGCCATGGGGCCCTAAACCCTTACAGAACTCCACCTGCTTTGGGGCTGGGCCTCAGGCTAGCCTGGGGGTGGGGGAGGGGAAGGAGCAGAAAACGGAGGCGAGGAGGGCTGATAGGTGGGGATGGGTGGAAGGAGGGTTGGAGGGTGGGGATGGGTGGAGGAGAGCCACCCTGGTTTCTGGCCTTTGCTGTGGGTGGCTGTGCTGGCTCCAGCCACAGGTTGGGATGGTAGGGGGTGGGGGGAAGGGGAGGGGTCGACAGTGTGTTTCAGGCCATCCCTCCTGCCCAGGCAATTATATGCACAGTCCTGGCTCTCCCGGGGTAACCGCTTGGACAAAGGCTCAGCGGGGGTGCCAGCTGGTGCTCGCCGGCCTGTGCATTCAGGTCCCTGCTCCCAGATCAAAGGCACATTGGCACGTCCCTGTTTGTGCAGGGCCTCAGCTAACCGGCTCCCTGCAGGCTCCTCTCCTTTGAGGCTGCACAGGCATTAACCCTGTCCAGTCTGGACCCCAGAACTCGGGAAGGGGGAGAGGCATCATGAAGGGGCTTTCCTTCTCTAGTTGCCATCCCAGCCCCCAGCAATCCCGGGAAGTCCTGCAGAATCATCCCCATCCCTCCCAGAGGTGAACACACCCACCCCAGAAGCCGGGAATGCCCTCATTTACATGCATTTGCATCTCATTTATTCCAACAGTCAGGCTGAAGCCGAGGCTAATTCAGCTGACAGTAAAACCTCACCCTCTTGCTCTGCTGAAGTGATTCTCCAGGCAGGGGTGAAAAGGGGGTCCCTGAGACCAGGCCCCCTTCTGGACTGGGAGCTGAGGGAAGAGCTGTATGGAGGGAGGGGCACTTTTGACCTGAGCCCTGAACTCAGCCCAAGCCTCCTTCCTGCCTTTTCATCCCCCTTCCCCATTGTAAGGATGGGGACCTGGGGGCTGGGAAGTGGCAGTTCACCCCATCATCTCATCTGAGTGTTCAGTGGTGTTTTGGTGCCAGGCCAGGGGAAACACAAATTCCCCAGGTCATGTAGGGCCCCTTCCACCCAGCACACAGCACCCCCTTCCCCCAGGCCTGAGTCTTCCTCCAAATGCCCTGTACCGCTCCATGACTAAGGGAGGTATAATGTGTTGAGCAGCTCTGAGCTGTCAGAGCTGCTTGGGCCCTGGGTCTCCTGGGTGGAGACCTGGATGATCTACTATTCTGAGACCACAGAGCCCAGAAGTTGAAGAGCTGGCTCAGTCAGCCTGGGGCACTTCTGCCCCAGACCCTGTAGAGCTACACCCACACAATACATACAATCGGGCCAGAAAGGTGTCCACTTGTGGCCCAGGAAACACCCTCCTGGAACAGAGGTGCCTCTGAGACAGCAATCAGCATCCCAAGTCTCTCTCCAGCCCAGTTCCTTCCAAATCACCTTCCCTGGGCTGAAAAAAGGTTCCGCAGCGGAACCGCACAGACGCCACAGCAACCTAGGCATTTTTGGGGCACCTACTGTGTGCACTGAAGGAGACAGAAATGCGCCCAGAGAAACCTAGGCGCCCTATGCTACAGGGTCATTTAGCCCCCAGAGGGATAAGCCAGTCCACTAATCCACAAAGTCCACATGGCAGAAGTGTCCATGACACAGTATAGCCAAATGTGCAACCCTTGTGCCCTGATACTCTTTTAAATTGAGGTATAATACATATACAAGAAAATGCACAGATTTTAGGTGTACAGCTGGATGAGTTTTAATAAATGTACACGCCTATGTAACTACCACGCCAATTAAGATGGTTACCCGCTGTCCCTTTCCAGTCAACTTTTCTGCCTTCTATCACCATAGATTAGTTTTGCCTGTTCTGGAACTTCTTATACGTGGAATCATACGGTATGGGCTCTTGTGTGTCAGCTGTTCTTACTTAACATAAGGCTGTTGAGAATTTTACTTTTTATTTGTCAGTGAGTGCCATTTAAGTTACTTGTGCAATACACTGGGAACACAAGTGAACCATCTGGGGACAAGTTCTTAATTCAATCATAAAACTTGAGGGCTGGAAGGGACCCGAAGTCCAGCAGTCTCTGGGGACACTCGGCCCCAGGGGATCCTTAGGGAGTTTTTTTCTCTCCTTCCCTCAGACATTTCCTGAAATGGAAGCTCAGCAATTACACACCTAATAAGCACCCAGGCCCAGCAAGTGAGTGGGGGCTTTCCTTACGTTTCCAGTTTTGTTATCAACTAGCTGTCGCTTTATTTCACTGGCAGTGTGTGCTGCTTGTGACCCAGCACGGTGGCAGGGTCGGCGCCGCAAATGGCCGGCTGAGCTCCTGTGTCTTCTACTGCTCAAGTCTGGCCGTGGTGCGCAGGCCTCTGTCGCTCAGCCTCCCTGCACCCACACACCAGTAGGGTGTCCCTTGGGTGGGGCCCTGGGCCCAGCAGGGAATGGACCCAGGGCTGGGATTCTTCCCAGGAAAAGACCCAGAGGCAGGCAGCAGAGGGAGGGCACCTGGGCTCTGAGGGGATCTTTGGACCACTTCTGTGCTATTGGCCCAGGTTGATGAGGCTGGGACTTTGATGGCCAGGCAGGAGGTATTGATTGGGCTGGGCTGGTCCCTCCCATGGCCTGATCTCCCCCTGCCCCTCATCTTAGATCCTCCCGGGCACCTCCCAGGCCAGCCCAGAGGGAGGGATGCTAAGGTAGCCTGAGAACTGAGTTGGTACTTCAAGCCAGATTACCCTCCCTGCTCTGCTGTCTCTCTGAGAACTGCCTCTTGAGCCAGGTCCTTCCTTCACACAGGCCTTCAAGGAATCAATACCCGCCAGAAAGGTGTTTACCACCCTCCTGATGCCACGAAGAGCCTTTCTACTGTTCAAGATCCATTCCCAGAAAGCACGGGGACTACCTGGGCAAGGCCTGGGTGGGGCAGGGAGTCACTGGCTCTGGGCTTAGTGCCACTTGCATGCCTGTGTGACCTTGAGCCTATGGGGTGACCAGTACCAGCCCTTGGCCTCTCAGGGCTGTAAGGAGGGGAGTGAAAACCCTTGCAGATGACGACAGCGGGATCTCCAAGGGGGTGAGGCATCTTCTTGGGCCCACACAGACTCCGTGAGAGCAGCTTCGTCCTTCCACTCAGCTAATACCTCTGTGGGGACGTGACTTTCCACTGTCTCCCTGGGAGATTTAATCAGAAGAAAAACTGAAGGGGAGGGGCTTCCTTGGTGGCGCAGTGGTTGAGAATCTGCCTGCCAATGCAGGGGACATGGGTTCGAGCCCTGGTCTGGGAAGATCCCACATGCCGCGGTGCAACTAGGTCCGTGAGCCACAATTGCTGAGCCTGCGCGTCTGGAGCCTGTGCTCCGCAACAAGAGAGGCCGCGACAGTGAGAGGCCCGCGCACCGCGATGAAGAGGGGCCCCCACTTGCCGCAACTAGAGAAAGCCCTCGCGCAGAAACGAAGACCCAACACAGCCATAAATAAATAAATAAATAAAATTAAAAAAAAAAAAAAAAAAACTGAAGGGGAGAGAAAGAGAAAGAACTCCAGCCTCGGAGCATAAACATTCTTCCGAAAACAGGCCTGAAAACTTGATCTGATCCCTTTCACCTCTCCAAATGCTATGCATCTTCCATGGCTGGGCTCCAATCCCACCTCCTCCAGGCAGCCTCCCCTGGCTGCTCTGGGCCACACTGACCTCCCACTGGGACGGCTAAGCTTCCAATGCCAACCTCACATTTACTCCTGGGCAGACCTCTCTCTGGCCTGTGGGGTAAACCTGGGAGGCTCTGAGAGTCCTCTTCTGCCAGTAAACAGAGCGAAGAATGAACAAGAGATTGACAAACTGTCCCATCAGACTCTGGTTTTAACAATCACAAGGAAATTTTCTGCTGGGCTTGGGGCACACTGGATACCCCTCCAGGAAACAGAGTTGGAGATGGGTGGACTATGGGCATCCAAGCTCCCCAGCCCACAGCTGTGGTAACTCTGCAGGGATGGGATGAAGCAGGCATGGCAAGGGAGGTGATACGAGTTTCAGAGTCCGTGAATCAGATGGCTCCAATGCTCTGCCAGATGCAGTGGCTGCCCCCGAAAAGCCGGGTCCTGGATTTCCTCCACTATTTGAGGGCCCCAGGTCCCAGGAATTCACTTGGGGTCTCTATAAATAGCACCCATCTCATATTGATCATCATAAAAATACACAGGATGTTCCAGGACCACAGAGAGGAGAAGTGTCTAAATATAGTGTCACCCTCAGGAACCGCGGGCAGCCCGAGGTGAGTGGTGTAAGCCGTGCATAAGCAAAGGGGCAGTCCGAAGGGGATAACGACTGAGGCGGGGAGGTGGAATGGAGGCAAGGGACCTCCCTATCTCCACCCCAGTCCCTTTGCTCCAGCACAGCAGCCAACCCTGCTCAGGAGCTTGGCCCTGCCTCAGGGCCTTTGTACTGGCATTCCCCTCTTTACAAGACATTCTTGCCCCAGATCTCCTCAGGATTGCTTCTTTCTTGTTATTCAGGTCTCAGTTTAGTCTCCTCCTTCAAGATGCCTTCCATGACCAGCCAGTCTAGCGTCACTGCCATCTCTCCATCACATCATCCTGTTTTATTTCCTTCATAGTACCGGTCACAATCTAAAATTATCTTCTGTATTTAATTGTTTCGTGGTACCCAGCCTGTCTTTCCCAACAGTATGTAAACTTCATGAGAGCAGTTATTGTATCTGAATTGTACAGCTTCTAGAATGTTCCATGACAGAGATTAGGTGCTGGATGTCCTGTCCAGGCTCTCTCTGACCACCTGAGGCTCAACTCAGCCTCAGACCTCTGCCGCAGGTCAGTCTGGGCTGGAAGAGGGCAGTGGGCATCAACTCCTGGGCTCACTTCGAAGCCTCACCACCCCTGTGACCCCTCCCTGCATCGTCCAGCCTCTCTCCACAGGCTGCCCCCTGGCTTCACCTTCTCTTCTCTGTCTCCTTTGTGGATTTAGCCACAGGACTTTTAGCCCAGGCCCTCTACTCCTGAAAACCTGCTCTAGACGACCTCATCTTATCCTCAGACACTGGCTTTCTGGAACACTTTTCTCTCCTCAGAGCAAATCTCCCTCTCCTTCCTACTCCCTGCCCCCAGCAGGAATCACAGCTCCTGCCATCAAAATCACCCTCTCAGAGCTTCATGGGAAGAGTCATTTCACCCCAGGCCTTCCTGACCGGCCCACTGGACAAACCAGAGCAACTGAGACCCCACGGGCACACTTTCAACTCACAGACCTCTGGCCCTCCCTGTGAGGGAAAGCATCTTCCCCACAATCTCACGCACATGGACGCACTGCACGACGCACACGCCTGCAGTGTCCACTCCAGGCTCTTCCTACAGCCCTCCCTCGACCCCACCCTGCCCCCAGCTCCCCTCTATCTCCCTCTTCCCTCTTAAACCATCAAACTCTTTGAAAGAGCTGTCTACACATGCTCTCTCCACATCCTCACCTTCTGCTCACTCCTCAACCCACTCCAAACTGGATTCCATTCTCACCAATTCATTCATTCATTCATCAAAATCCATCTCTACCCAGCACCACGTTCTGTGGGTGCCAAGAGGAAAATTTCTGTTGTCAAGGTCACCAGCATCCTCACGGTCGCTCAGTCTAATGGACACTCTTTTTTAAATTATGCATTCTTTTTCATCTTCCCATGAACTTCTCAAAACGTATCTTCTTAACTCTCCCAGCACAAACAGGAGACTCCCGGGACGCGCACCCTCTGTGCTTTCTGTGACACCTCCCACTGCTGGCTGTCCTCCTACCTCTCTGACTGCTCCTTCCCAGCCTCCGTTGCAGACTTCTCCAGCCTCAAGTGTTGGAGTGCCTCAGGGCTCCAGGCTGAACTCTCTTCTCTCCCACCCTCTTCTCCACATTAGGATCACCTGGGTGCCTTCAAGACTACTGATGCCTGGGCCTCACCTCAGAGTCAAATGAATTAGAATTTCTGGGGGTGGAGCCTGGGCATAGGTTGGTTTTGTTTAAAAAGCTTTCCCTGTGTGCCTGCAGCCTGTGCTCTGCAACAAGAGAAGCCACCGCAATGAGAAGCCCACGCACCACAACAAAGAGTGGCCCCTGCTCTCCGCAACTAGAGAAAGCCTGCGCGCAGCAACAAGGACCCAGCGCAGCCAAAAATAAATAAATAATAAATAAATAAATAAATACATTTATTTAAAAAAAGAAGCTTTCCAAGTGATGCTAATATCGCCAGGGTTGAGAACCACTAGTCTGCATTCTCACTGGAAAATCTAATTCACTGCCATGGCTCCAACAACCAGCCTCGGCGGACGATTCCAAGTTTCTACCTCCAGCCCAGATCTCCTTCCTGGACCCTGGACCCTTCCCTCCAACTGACTGCTAGATGTCGGCATCTCCCTGGAAGCACTACATGTTCAGATCAGGACCCTGAAACATCCATCACCTTCTCCTCTGTTCTGCATCAAGCTTGCCAACGCAAACTCCACTTGCCCATCCCCCCCCACTCCCCACCGTGTGATACCGCAGCAGTGAATCTCACTTAGTGAGCAACCGATGTTGGGGATGGGAGAGTGCCATATCCCTTAACAGGGAAGGAAGTTGGAATATCACAAGTTGTATCACCTGTGTTCACCTGCCTGTCCCTCTCCTTCAACTGAAAAACTTTGGACGGCACCCATGGTCTGCCCTGGAGAGGTAGCACAGTGCAAAGCAGATATACTGACACCCGGGCTCAAACTGAAGTCCCGCTACTTAGTAGATGTGTGGCAGTGAGCAAGTTACTTAACCTTTCTGGGCCTTCAGTTTCACCACCTGCAAATTGGTCATTATTATGGTGTTTGCCTCCAGGGTTGATTCAAGGATTCAGCGAGATGAGTCTTATAAAGTGCTTAGTGCCGTGCCTGGCTGGCAGAAAGCACTCAGTGAATGTTAGCTATTTTTAGTACCATTACTGAGGATAAATTCCCAATTCCTGAGCGGAGCTCCAAGGGGCCCCGTGACTGTGACCTTGGCTTTAGCTTTTGCTCTTCTCTTCCTCACACCATGGGACCCAACGGGTCACTGAACGATTGTACTGTTTCACATCTCTGTGATTTTGTACGTGATAGTCCTGATGGCTAGACTGTACCTTCTCTACCTAGAAAACTCCTATTCATCCTTCAAAATCCAGCTGGAAAGTTATTTTTGTTAGATAGATACCCTTGACTCTCCTGGCCAAAGGCAATCACTCCTCTTTTGAGTGGGCTATGGGCACACACTTCTATCGTTGTACACTTTTCCAATAAGCTTCCCAAGGGTCAGCAGAAACCAGCCTCCTATGAACAGAACAGAGACTGCTATTTACCACTGTCCCAGGCTGCCCCCAGGACTCCCTTCTCCTTGGATTCCCTGAGCACCAGCCTCTTATTCTCCCCAACTCCCAGTTGTCTCTGGTACTTCCTACCACTCCTCCGAGCTCCATCTTCATGTTGAGTGAGTCAATCCTGGAAATCTTCCAGAGGGGCTTCAATCACCACTGAGTTGGGACCAAGCACCCCAAAGGCACAGCAGCTGCCCGTGCCACACTGGGCTGAATGCTAGTTTTCGGCACCCCAGGGCCACTTCCCTTTCTGCTCAGATTCTCTTTGATCAGTCCTAGGTCAATTTGGCTCTCAGAAAGTAGATCTCAAGGCATCTTCACCCCGAATGGGGCCCCCAATCCACTGACTCTCTAGGTGACCTTGGATTAGTCCTTGACCCACTCTCAGCCTCAGTTTCCCCCTGCCCCCGCACGATGTGGTGGTGATGATAGTGTTACTGAGGCTCATTTCAGCATGGGGCTGAACATCCTAGTGTAAAATCTGTGTTCCGCACTCTGGCTGTTCCCTGACCCTCCCCTCCCCTCACTCCTGTGACTGCAGCAGGGCTTGAGCTATCAGCCCGTGCCAGCCTCATTCCACCTTCCAGCTCCATTACCACCCACTCACATGCACCTGCCCAATTCTAACTGGGAGAGGCTGAGGGCAGCAGCAGGGGCCTGGCCTCCTGATGACCTGGGCCTCTGCCGCTCAGTGTCCCTCTGGATCCTGAAGGGATGGTGGGAATCAGGGAGAGAGCGGATGTGCTGTGGCAAGCACGGTGGGGTCATGTGGAGTGCCTGTCTCCACGGGGCAGTCTGGCCTCCCAGTGGAGATGCCTGCGTTCTCAGCAGGATGGGAGGAGACAGCTGGGGAAATGGAATGGCAGCCCAGAACCCCGAGAGGAGACTGATCCCATCACCCGCGCTGGTCTCAAAGCACTAAGGAGAGACGATCGACTCCTGCCACAACCTCAGCCATGGCTTCCTGATTCGGGGCTGTGCACTGGCCTCCAACAGGTGTTTGCAAGGCGGGCCTAAGGCCAGGGCCTTGTGCCCAGCATCCCACCACCACCAGCACTCTCCACACCTCCATCCCCCACAAGGCTAGGCACCTCTACTTCCTTCCAGGGCGCCACCAAAGACGATCAAAAAACAAGTAGAAAACGGCCTCCCGCCTCCCGGGTCAGAGCTAGGAGGGCAAAGAACTCTCCCCATCCCAGAGCACAGATATCCCCCCTGTTGAGAGCACACGGAGATCTCTCCACTTAAGGGCTCACAGAGACCAGATGTGTCCCCGTTAGGGAGTCAAGAGGGCACAGAGATCTCTTTACGGTCGGAGCGCGCAGAGACAGGGCACACAACATAGATCTCTCCCCCGTCAGGGTGCACATAGATCTGTCCCCGGTCAGGACCGGCAGAGATCTCACCCCAGAGAGGACATCCCCAGCGGACTGCTCCGCAGGGCCCAGAGAAAGGGGCGGGCATAGCCCCTTCCTCCATTCCCAGCCCTGCCCGGTCAGTTCCCCCGCTCTCTACGCGCCTAGTCGCTGTTCTGACCTTGGGGTCTCTGGCCTCGGGAATCCGGGTGCCAATCCCAGACCTTCCCCGAGCTTGCGCCAGGATCGGCCGGGAAGCCGGAGCCTCAGCTCCCCCTCCCCCGGCCCTCGACAGCGCACTGGGAAACCCGGAAGGAAAGGGAAGGGGAGGGGGCGTGCGCCGATTAGCAGACGCCCCCCGCTCCCGGGGATCCCCTCCAGCCAGGCTGCTCTGCGCCCCTTCTTCTCCCCTACCGACCCTCGGGGGCAGAGATGGGGGAGGGAGCCTGCCTGCGAACCCGGGGCAGGGGAGGAGGCGCGCAGCGGTTGGAAGCTCCAACCCTCGGGGAGGAAAGTTGGGCGGCGGCAGGCAGAGGGGGTTGCGGCCGGGCCGGGGCTGCCGGGCGCGGGGGTGCTCGCTCACCTGCTGGTCCCCCGGCGGGGGCCCCGGAACGGGCGGCTGCGGCTCGGCGCGGACTCGGCTCGGCGTGGGGCTCCGGGCACCGGGCGCAGGCTCAGCGGCCCCGGGGGCGCGATCCCCGCATCCCACGGGCGCCGCCGCCGTCGTCTCGGCTCCGCGGCTGGGCTCGGGCTCCTGGGCTCCGCGGGCGGCGCGGGCTCGAGCTGGGGGCGGGGTCGGGGGCGGGCCCCGCCTGGGCTCGGCCTGGGGCTTGGGGCCCCGGGCTGGCTCCGCCCCAGAGCAACGCGCCCCGGGCTCCGCACGTGGCGCTCCGCCCGCTCTGAGGGTGAAGCCCTGGGCACCCGCTGGGGCGCACACCCCCGCGCTGACCCGGGGGCGCCACGCCACAGAAAACGGCCCACGCGGACACGGACAGACGTGCGCAGACCCGGCACACGCGGGGTACACACACAGCGACCTGGCGACGCTTCGCCACAGCCGCCTAAGGCCGACGCGGACAGGCACACACCCCGGCACACGCGGAGTACGCACGCACACATCCTCACTGACTTGGGGACCTTACCCAAGCCACCCACCCCTGTGGACACAGACATACACTGACACTCGGAGACACCCGCTGTCACTGACACACACAGACTCCCACACGGGCACAAGCAGACACATCATTGACACACACCGACACTGAGGCAGTCATACTCTGACAAACTCAGGGACACCTGCATGACTCAGAGACACACATCCACTGACACACTGACACAGAGACACACACATAGAACCACAGTCTCCTAGAGACACACACACAGAGCACACAAGTCTGCACAATGGTAGACACTTATACTGACACATAGGCACTGACAGAAACACACACCCAGACCAGAAACAACCAACAGACACAACCAACACAGACACACCCACACTGAAACACATGCACTCACTTCACCCTGATGAGCTACAGAAAACCTACACCTTGACACACACGGAGGCACTTACATGCTGACGAGATAGACTGTCTCTCACACATGGATGCAGAGACCCATACACTGACAAGCACAGTCGCTCACACACGCAGGCTGACCCACAGGGAGATGTACCCAGGAACACACATCCTTGTTTAAAAGAAACAGGCCACCAGGTTTTGCCCACAGGCCAGTAACATCATTGGAAGGGACCGGCTATTGCCCAGAGTCAACACAGGAGCACACACGTAAACACATGTACACACACACACAGCCTTTGTCTTCTTCCCCAGCAGCCTTCTAATCTCTCCTGACACACTTTCAAGGCTCCTAAATCGTTCTCAGAGGGCACCCAGGTGCTGTGTTTGGGAGTTCAAAGGCTATGAACCTGCCTCTCCAGTTTTTCGATCTTGGAGAGGTCACCAGGGGGTCATCCTCAGTTTGGGACTTGGGCGTGGTGCTCCTGGGGTCACTGGGTGCCTTACGTATATACTGAGGAGCTACCGGTGCCTGCAGGAGGGGGCGGGTCAGCCAGCCCAGAGTGCGGGAATCAGTAAGAAAGCCAGTCTACGGAAAAGATCCGACACAGGACCCTTTCTGGCCCTCGGTCTGGTAGGTTGGCTGGCGACGGACAGATAAACCACGTTCTGGCCCCCTGCTTCTAGCCCCATGGTGGGCCTCAGGTTGGCCAGCATCTCCCACTAGCGGCCAGAGAGGGAAGTGCAGACAATGTCAATTTTTCAGCCCGGTGTGGCACCATCTGAGCCCACCCCTCCTAGGTGGGAGGAGCGGGCAGCAGAACCCGGGTCCTCCCTGAGGTTTTCCACCAGGCTTCTGGGGCCCCAGAATGAAGATTCAAACTTGAAGACGAACATTGGGCCAAGCTGGAGACTGAGATAGAACGGAGACTGCTGGGGGTGGGCTTAGAGAGACCCCCTGCTTCATCTACATCTAGCAGAGGTGGGGTTCTCACATTCCTCCTTGGTGTTGGGCACTTGGATGATGCCCGCAGGAGAGGCACGCACCCCGGATTTAAGCGAGGGGAGAGAAGCTCATGAGAAGGAGGAAATAGAGCTCTGATTCGGTTCTAATTCGGAGATTCAGCCAACGTATCTGGTGGCCTGAGAGCGGCGGCAGAGGGCAAGAGAGGTCAACGGGCCAGAGACAGGGCACCTCCTACAAGGAGCCCTTGCCAAGATCTTGGAGACTCCCTTCTCTTCACCAGACCCCATTTAATTAAAGCAGAAACCTGCAGTCGGCAGTCAGAGAACAATCCAAGGTTTTTAAAACTCCTGTTGCTTTTATTCCGCCCTTCCCCTTAGCTCAGGTTCAAAGTTGGGTTAAGCACTTTGTTGTTGTGCATCCACACAGGATTCCTCTCTGGTATTACTTCCTTTTATTTCTGCTCCCTGCTACTACTGTCATCTACTCCCTCGCTGTCCTCTCTCTCCCCACACGGGCACCCATTCTTATAGCTAGGTCTTTAAATATGTACACATCTTTGTAAAATATGCAGTATTGTTGTTTGTGCCTATGGATTTTCTTATGCGTTTTTACTGCCCCAGGCTTTTCTTTTTATGTTTTACTTCTATTGAACCTACATATAGAAATGTGCACAAACCCGAAGTGCTCAGCGCGAGACGTGTCGCTAGTTGAACCCATCCCTGTAACCAGCACACAGGTCAAGAAACTAAACAGTACCAGCACCCCAGACATCCCCTTCCTGCCCTCTTCCCGTTACCACCACTTTAACCCCAGGGTTAACTACTATATTCACATCGAATTCCCTAGGTTAGTTTTGCCCACTTCTTATATTTATTTAAATAGCGTCATATAGTACAGACTCTTGTATGTGATTCTTTTGATTAGCTTTGGGTTTGTGAGCTTCATCCCTGCTGCTGCTTGTAGCCGTATATATAGTTTGTTTGTTCTCATTGTATAGAATTCCACTGTGTGAATATCCCACACTTTATTTATCCACTCTTCGGCTGATGGGCGTTTGGTGGTTCTAGCTGGAGTTACTATGAATAGCACTGCTATGAACATCCTAGGGTGTGAATTTTGGTGACCATCTGTGTGCATTTCTGCCAGGTGCCTGCCTGGGAGTGGCATTGCTGGGCCATGGGAGGGAGTATGCTCGCTTTTAGGAGACACGGCCAAACAGTTTTCCAAAGTGGTTCTACCAACACACACTCTACCAGCAGTGAATGTAAGAGAATTCTGGTTCATCTGCATCCTCTAGCACTTGGTATTTTTATCTTTTTCATTTTAGCCACTTGAGTGGGTGTGAAGAGGTTTCATATTGTGGCTTTAATTGGCATTTCCCTGATGAGTAATGAAATGGAGCACTTTTTCACGGTTTATTGGCCATTTGTGTGTATGTGCTTTCCATTTATATAAATGCACATTGTTCTAACTTTCATCCTTTTTCTTATGTTTCTCCCTCAACACTTTGCTTTTGAGTTCTATCCATGTTTTGGTGTGGGCAGCTAATTCTTTGCTTCTGACAGCTGCAGAGTGTTCTGCGTTATGCACCCACCGAATTTTATTTATCCGTTCCCCTAGAGATGGATGCTAGGTAGGATTGAAGATGGAAGAGTAGTAACTGGCTTGTGTTTCTGTTGGCTTCACTCTGCTGATGCCTGAAGCAGGGGTAGGTGAAGAAGCAAGCTGATTAGGGGTTCAGAACCCATAAGCACTCAGGACTAGGCATCTTAGAAGGTAGAGGTGCAAGTTGGGGCTAAAATCAGGAGGCGTGGTGGAGAGCTCACACAAAAGCCCGTAGACCCAGAGATGCCTCCTCCCTACCCCCTAAGACAGAGGCTGGTCGTCCCCCATCCAGCCGACCACCTCTGGCTCTGGGAGGGGGCATCTGGCAGGAGTGAGGAGCTTTCCTGAGACTAAGGGGATCTAGTGAGATCCCTGGTTCCCTCTGCTAGGTGCCAGAACTCTGGCAAAGGATTGGGGAATTCCACATTGAGAAAATGACCAGCCCAAGAGAGAAGACCTCTGATCCTGGGCACCCACCCAATCTCCCCCACTGGAAGCCCTCCTGTCCGGGAGCTCTGCTCGCTCCACATTCATTCCCATCTTATTTCTCCTTGCCTGTCTCTCCTGTGAAGGCTGGACAAGCTAAGTATTTGCCTGTCCAATTTTCCCTGTACCCGGTGCTGGCCACGTGACTCTATAACGGCCTCGAGTCATAAGCAAAGCTTTGCTGGGGAAGGGTGGTTTCTGGGAAAGCATTTCCTCTCCTGATAAAAGAGGAGAGGAGCAGTGGAATGAGCTGTCTTCCCTCTTCCCCTTCCTCCTGCCTTGAACAAGGGCACAATGCTTGGAGCTGACGAAGCCATCGTACAACCACGGAGGTAAGGCCAGGAGATTTGCAGCTGTTGGCCACAATGACCGTGAACCGCAGAGCCCACACCTTCCTATTTTCTTTGAATCTTTGTGTAAACAAATGAGACTAATTCTCTGTGATTTGCAGCCAGATTGTCTTGGGTGGGGAGGGATCTGGACGCTCAGGTGCTCTTAATACTGTTCTCCAGCTCTCTTATTTTTGGTCCCACCTCCCTCCCCACTTCCAGAGGTACCCGATGTCTGAGTCCCAGAAACGTCCCAGGGTTTCGAGGCAGAGGAGTCCTTTGCTCTCCTTGGCACCCCTCCCTCCGAAGGCTCTTTGAATTCAGCCTTCCCCGCTCTGCTAAGTCAGTTACCATTCAAACTTCCAAAAAGTTGTTGTCGCATCCGCTGTTACTTCCACTTCTGGATTTTCTGTCCTTGTAGCGTTTATGCCTTTTAAAATTATTTCACTATAATTTTAGTGAAATTTTAAGAGATGTCTTCAATCCACTATATTTTGAAGAAAGTCCTCCATTTCAGTGTCTACCCCAGATAAGTTTAAGTAGTAATAAGATGGTACCCTTGCGGGTTGTCAGCATTCACCTTGGAAGAGACTTTGCTCACGGTCAAGGGCAAGGACATGACTTGCTTCCAAAGGGATGGTGACCTGATGCCCCCTTTATACCCAGATGGTGGGCAGGCTAACGCTCTTATTGAGGGACCATCGCCAGGTGGGATCTGCTGTATCCTACATCTACCTTCTGCCCTAGTCAGACACCCACCCCCTTACCTCTGTCAGGTCTCCACCAGCCCAAATGATGCTGGCCTTCGAATGGTCCCCTTCCTCCAGACAGTCGACTGCCATCTGCTGGAGAGCTGAGAGAAAATAGACGTAAATCTCTGATGTCTAGGAATGCGCATTTCGCCCCCAAAATGTGTGAAGCACGACTGTACGTGGCAGCCTGCTCCTGCCTCCACCTAGCCCGTCTCCTCCTTGTAAAATGCTGTCCCTCACCCATCAGCTCTGGCCAGTGTACTGAACTAGAGAGCAGGGCTTGGAGGGTCAGCAGTTCAGATCAGATCAATTACTATTGTCCACGTGACCTTGGATTACCCATATAACCTTTCCAGACCTTACTTTACTCATACACAAAATGGAATAATTATATAGCCACCTGATTGAGTTATTGAGAGAGTCAAATGAAATAACACGTGAGAAACAGAATAAATATTTTACAGGGTGAGCTTGGCATTCGTACTAACTAAAGCCTATTCACTCTTTGCCTTCAGTTGGGTTCCCTGGAAACACTCTGAGATGGAGATTTGCGTGCAGGAGGTTTCTAGGGAGCGCACTGGGGAAAACGTCCGTAAGGATGTGAGGGAGACAGGGTTAGGCACAGGGAGACGTTGATCTCCATCGCAGCTGCGACAAAGTCTTCAGCCAAAGCCCACAGGAAGCTCTGGAGCTGGGTGACCCCGTGGAGTTGTCCCCAGTTGAGACCAGAGGAGTGGGAGCAAGCTTTTCTACCTGCACTTCAATCAGTCATTGGCGGTGGGCCGGCGAGGCAGCTCCCGCAAGGCAAGGGCGGTGCTCAGAAGCGGGTGCAGCTGCGAGCTGTCAGCAGCCACACTCCTGGCAGCTGGAGGGACAATAGTACCTCAGCCCTAAGAGGGGCTCTGGGCAGCTTGCCGCAGCATCCCCCTACCCTGTGTCGTATATGTGGGGCGGTGTGTTGGTCTCGGTGGGTGCGATGTGGCAGGTATCAGAAAAGAGCCAAAGACTGATTCTGTGCACAGAAGAACCTTCCTGGGTTTGGTTTTGTGGAGTAAGAAACACTAGACTGCTGTGGCCAGGGTGGGGTCTCCTGGGCTTCATCCCTTCCATTCAGCTGCCCTTTTCCCCGGCTTTACCGGCGCAAAGCATATTCCACAGAAGCACCCCAAGTCCACATAGGGCAACCTGCTTCCTGTTCCATCGCACTCCACGGAGGACACGTGGTCACCCTGAGTCCCGCCACCTTCATAACGGTGACGTGGTTGCCCTGTGTCATAGTTCGTGTCAACACAATGGTGGATTTGAGGAAGAGGTTCAATGTGAGAGATTCAGAGGCTGTGAACCAGAGTCTGGGCACCTGAATGCAGCCCACAGATGTGTTTTTCAGGGGCAAGGGTGTTGGGGGGCAGCTACAGTGTACCTAACAGTTTATAGTGCTACGAATGTCTTTAGGGAGGACACGCACTGCCCTGTTCTCTTTGGTTCCCACCATTTTCTTGTTGTATTATGTTTATTAACATTACCTGCATGGCCCTGCAAGCGTTTGAGTTTTCCTCTCCTGGATGAGGGCCCAGCAGCCCCATGAGGACTCCGGAGCACGCTATGTGGTCATGTGAACGAGGATCAGAAGTAGGTGGGTGCTGATGGGAGGGCTGGGAATTCCAGGGTCTGGGTAGGCTGTGTGTTTGTGGGAGCCAGCAGTTCGGGGCAGGAATGGATTTGAGGCTGATTGAGGATGGTGCTGGTTACAGGGGAGCTGGGGAGCCGTGCTCAGAGCTGGAGACCCCCGCCAGACGGGCATTGTGCTTGGGCACGGAGTTACCACCACAGTTTTATTTTTCTACCTTAACAAAGCATTCTTATTGATACACATAACATGGATGAATCTCAAATGTGTTATGCTGGGTGAAGGAAGCCAGCCTCGAGAGGTTACATATATCGGAAGATTCCATTCATACCACGTTCCAGAGAAGGCAAAATTAAAGGAACAGGAGACAGATCAGTGGTTGCCAGGGGTTGGGGGTGGAGGGAGGTGTGGGATTGGAGGGGCAGCCTGAGGGAGGGAACGTTTTAAGATCTGGATCGTGACCGTGGTGGTGGTTACATGACCCTGCACTTGACAAAACTCACAGAACTGTACACTAAAAAGGATGAATTTGCCTGAATATAAATTAAAATATAAATAGAAAATTTAAAAATAAAAAAGGAGGCACCTTTACCTTTTTGAACAGAAGTAGTACTTCCTTCAGCAACGTGTGAGCATGCAGGTGTGTGTTTGGAAGAGAAAGAAAAGGTGTGTGTGGTTCTCGAAGAGATCATGGTCAAAGCCACTATTCTGAGCCCCAGAGAGCTGGAACGGGGTCTCTGGGCTTCAGGTATTTGATCTCCACTGCTCTGTACATGAGCTTGAACTGAAGGCTCTGGTTGCCCAGAAACAGGGGTTGTGGACTTTGAAACGGAAGACTGGATGTTTTTTTCTTCTTTTGTCAGACATTTCCTCCCCAGTGCTGCCATGGTAGAGAACAGGGGAGCAAGCCAGCGACTGAGTCCATGTCCCGCACCTAGGGAACCTCTGAGCCTCCCCAGCTCCTGCCCCTGTCCGACATCCACAACTTCCTAAAAATAAAAACCTCACAGATACAGAAAGAGGATGTGGGGTCAGCAGCTCCCATCAACTCAAGCCCCAGCGCTGTGCAAACCAACTACCAGACTCCTCTGGGCCTCAGTTTTCCCATCTCTAAGAGGAAAGCCTGGGGATTACGCAATCCCCTAACATTCCGCAAGAATGGAAGCCCACAAGCCCACAGGTCCACAGGCACCCAAGGAGGGACTCTGTCCAAACGCTGACCTGAGTCCTGGGGCACCACAGCTGGCAGAGCACCCGGCACCCCAGCCCCACCCCCAGCCCTGCCACCTCCACACTCCCGAGAGAAGAGGGTGAGCCGAGGGGCCCAGGCCTGATGAGAGACTTCAGAAAACTTCGTAGGGAAACGGGTTTTTTCACTGGCAGTCAATGCTTTGGGCCAGAAAATGCTCAGAACTGGCAGCGGCTGACAAAAGCTGCCTCTAGTCTGTGAGTGTATCAGCTTTTGAAGAGATAGGAGGCAGGGCTGGGGCGCAGTCTTCTCGAGTGAAGGCTGACAGGAGAACAGAAGAGCTGCCTCCCACTCTCACGGCTCGGCTCAGAGCATCCGGGCCGCCGGGGCGGGGACATCAACCGCGCCATCCCCTCACTGTCTCACCGTAGGAGACGGGCCCGGGACAAGGAGAGACCTGCCTGGGACCTGGAAGTGGCAGTGGCTGTTGCTGGGGTCCCTGGGGGTGAGGCCGGGGCCCTGGTATCTTGAGCGTGCACCGTGGGAGAGTGGAGCTGCTCCGGACTCAGGCAGCCTTATAATTTCTGAGAGGTGCAGAGAACGGGAGCCCTGAGGCCCCCATACTGGAAAGGAGTGTTGGGGACCAGATCAGCTGTACTTCCCAGGGAGCTTGGCTTCAGCCTGGGCCAATACCCAGGCCTCAGGACCTTCACAGGGGACAGTGAGACCACTGGTGTGCATTTTGTTCTTTCAGAAGTCCCTACTGAGTAGCTCTCACCATCTCCAGAGTCCAGACCTCAGCTGTAAGTCCTTTATCTATAACTCTAGGGCCCCAGCTGGGATGCCCCTCCCAGGCAAACAAATATCCAATAGGAATGCCTTCTCCTAGGGTTGTATCCAGGTCTCTGGGAGTGGGCAGCACCTCCGTCCACCTCTAGCTCACATGCATGGTCCATACCTGTTGGACCACACCAAGGAGCAAAATAGAGCTGTTGATGCTTCTGACTCCATTCAGTCCCTGCTGTGATGGACGCAGTGGGTCAGGCACTCAGCTGCCACTTAATATCTTCTAGTGTGCCTTTCTGTACCCAAGCCAGAAGGTTGGTGACTAGATTTCCCAGGCTCCTTTGTAGATAGGGTTCTGAATTTGAATTTAGGTTCCACCAATTAGATGTGCTGGCATGACATTTGGATAGCAGAAACCACCTTCCTAGTGCTTTGGACGTTACTACTGGCAGGCATGGTCAGGGAGATCTTGGGCTTTCCTAGATCAGTATCCCAGTGAACCTGGGACTATATTTATGGATATAAAGAGGCAATCTGCAGCCACTGCAGTGGCTCCCGACGGTGGTGGATTAAAATGGCTGCAAATTCTTTGTGAAACCCCATCAT
Organism: Balaenoptera musculus; assembly: GCF_009873245.2. Taxonomy (NCBI): domain Eukaryota; kingdom Metazoa; phylum Chordata; class Mammalia; order Artiodactyla; family Balaenopteridae; genus Balaenoptera; species Balaenoptera musculus. The sequence goes on along the minus strand of NC_045795.1, from coordinate 61,239,184 downwards.
GAGATTGAGTATGTGTTACTTCCTCTGCAGTATGGGTTGTCCCGTGACTTGCTTTAACCTATAGAATGTAGCAAAAGTGATGCTGTGTAACTTCTGAGGTTGCACCTTAAGAGGTCTGCAGCTTCTCCTTTCATTTTTTGGAGCACTCTCTTGGAAGCCAAACACCATGTACAAAGCCTGACCACCATGCAATGAGGAAGTCCAAGGTTGCCAAGTGGTGAGAAATAGTCCATGAAAAGGAGCACTAAGATGCCAACATGTGAGTAAAGGCTTCTTGCATTTTCCAGTTCACCCCAACCACCAGCTGAATGTAGCGGAGTGAATCACCCCACCAACGGCGCATGGAACAAAAGAACCACCCAGCTGAGCCCTGTCCAGATTCCTGATCCACACACTTAAGAGCAAACTAGATCGTAATTCTTTTAAGCCCATAAGTTTTGGAGTATGTTGTTACATATCAGTAGACAACCAAAACACTGATCCTTGGATCACAGCTTGTGATGAGCTCTGTTTTTTAAAATAAGATATATAAAAAATAATAAAATAAGATATAATTTATATAGAGTAAAATTTAAAGTGTAAAATTTGATAAGTTTTGACATATGGATACATCCATGAAAGTATTACCACAATCAACATAGTGAATATATCCATTACCTTCAAAAATATCTTTGTGCCCCTTTGCAATCCTTCCTTCTTGTCCTTTCCTACACCCACCCCCCTGTCACCAGGCAACCACTGATCTGCTGCTTTCTGCCACGACAGATTAGTTGCATCTTTCTAGAGTTTTATAAAAATTCCCTACAGGGCCTGTCTTTCTCCAGATATTGAGTTAGTTGTTTGCCCTATAACCTCAGTTCTCTCAGGGATTTAACAAAAGTAATTAATTTCCAACTTTTCTCTTGTAAGGAGGAAAGCAGTGCTTTCTTTAGCGTTCTGCATCTCCAAGCTGAAGTTAGAAGTCCCCATCACTTATTTTGATAGAGGGAATTTAATATAAAGAATTGTTAATGAGGTATTAAGCTGTTAACTAGGTAACTGAAAAGGTAGAAAGAGAACCCTTTCCATTGTGGATGGTGTGCCATTTCCTGAGGGTGCAACCAAAGCTGGTCTCCTGTGCTGAATAGTTATAAAGGAGGACCAGAACTAGAAGGGATTGTGTTCTTGTTAGAACTTAGTTATGTGGCAACACCTAGCCATGAGGAGGGCTGTGAGAAAAGAAATGTGGGCAACTTCCAATCATGCCTTTAGAAAGAGAGAAAGTGCCCTCCCCTTTCCCACTTCCCATTGGCTGGAATGTGGGTATAACAGTAGGAGCCAGGGCAGCCCTCTTGGACCAGGAGATAAAAGCTTCATGATGAAGATGTCAGAGCAGCATGATAGAAGGCTGGTTCTGGAGCTGCTTTTCAGTCCTAGACTTCTCATCTGGACTTTTATGTGACAGAGCAATGAACCTCTCACTGTTCATTCATTAAGCCTCCGTTATTTTAGGTCTCTCTGTTATAGCAGCCAAGGCTATATTCTGATTAACACAGACCTATACCTCATATACCAAAGAATAAAATTCCAGGTGAACTAAAGACTGAAACATAGAAACAAAGTAAACACACAGAATTTTAAATCTTTGAAGAATCATGGAATAATATCTTTATATTCTCTAATACATAAGGAATGGTTTCTTAGTCAAATTTAAAAAGGGAAAAGATTGACAAATATGACTATATTTGGATTAAAATCCTCTTTTTATAAAAATCATCAAAAGTAAAGAAATAGTAACTAACATATATGGTGAGGGCTTACTCTTTGCAAGTGATGTTTCTAAATTTCTTTTCAGTAGTTACATATTTATAGTAAAAAAAATGCTCTGAGGTCTGTGCTCTTACTATCTCCATGTTGCCAACAATGAAATGAAAGGCACAGAGAGGTTATATCATTTACCCAAGGTCACAGGCTTAGTAAGTATTAGAAGTGGGGCTTAAACCTTGGCAGTCATGTGCCAGAGGCCACACACATGCCCACCACATTTTACTGCCATAAACTGATTTCTAAATGGACCAGAAAGAGAGGGGATAGGCTGGAAGAAGACATATTTAATCCATGTAGCCGATAAAGAATTTATATGTGAAATATGTAAAGAACTCTTAGAATTTATAAGAAAAAGACAATGCAATAGACAAGTGGACAAAAAAATACAGGCGGACCATAGAGAGGTAATCCAAATGGGCAAAAAAAATTTCTACAGGAATCGTATTTACACACTCTTCCAGAAAACAGAAAAAGGGAGAACGCTTCCCGACTCATTTTATGAATCTAGCATTACCTCGATACCAAAATCAGACAAAGACAGCACAAAAAAGAAAAAAAGGCTAATATCACTCATGATCTTAGACACAAAAATCCTCAACAAAATGTGAATAAATTTAATTCAACAATGTATAAAAATCATTATTCACCACAACCAAGTGGGATTTACTCCAGATATTCAAGGATGGTTTGAAAATAATTTGAGTCTTTGAAAATCAATTAATGTAATCACCCTATTAACAGACTAAAAAAGAAAAATGATATGACCATATTTTCTGATACAAAAAAAAGCATTTGACAAAACCCAACACCTGTTCATAATAAAAACTCTCACTCAGGAATAGAAGGAAACTTCCTCAACTTGATAAAGAGCATCTACAAAAAACCTACAGCTAACATCATATTTAATGGTGAAAAACTGAATGCTTTTCCTCTAAGACTGGGAAACAAGGCAAGGATGGCCATTCTCATCAGTCTTATTCACCATAGTACTGGAAGTTCTAACCAGCACAATAAGGCAAGAAAAAGAAGTAAAAGCATACGTATTAGAAAGAAAGAAAACCCCCTAGTTGCAGGTAACATTATTACTAATTAGAAAATCCCAAGGAATCTACAAAAACAAACTCCTATAACTAACCAATGAGTTAAGCAAGATCACAGGATACAAGATCAACACACAAAATACAATCACATTTCTATATATTAACAACGAGCACATGGCAATCAAAATTAAAACACAATTATCATTATAATTACTCCAAAGGAAATGAAATACTTATATGTAAATCTAGTAAAACATGTATAGGATCTATATGCTGAAAATTACAAAATGTGGATTAAAACTATTCAAGAAGACCTAAATAAATGGAGATACATACCATATTAATGAATTGTAAGACTCAATATAGTAAAGATGTCAATTCCCCCAAATTAACCTATAGATTCACTGCAATTCCTCAAAATCTCAGCAATAGTTTTTGTAGACATTGATAAGTTTATTCTAAATTCTACATGGAAAGGCCCAGGATTTACAATAGCTAAAATAATTTTGAAAAATAAATGGGAGGAACCACTCTCCTCAATGTTCAGGCTTACTACATAGCCATATTAATCAAGACAGTGTAGCACTGGTGAAGGGGTAAGCACAAAAATCCCTGGAATGGAATACAGAACTCAGAAAAAAAAAAAAAAACCCCACAAAATGTCCAACTGATTTTTGACAAAGGTGCAAAAGCAATTCAAAGGCCTTTTGAATAAATGGTGCTGGAGCAATTGGACATCTGCAGGCAAAAATATGAACCTAAGCCAAATCTTCAAAATTAACTCAAAATAGATCACACACTTAAATGTAAATGTAAGACTAAAAAACTTTTAGAAAAATATGTAAGTGAAAATTTTCAGGATTTCAAGACTTAGACTTGACATCAAAAATATGATCCATAAAAGGAAAACTTGGTAAATTGCATCTCATCAAAATTAAAAATTTGTGCTCTGCAAAAGACACTGTTAAGAGAATGAAAAGACAAGCTACAGTCAAGGAAAAAATAATTGCAGCCCACATATCTGACACAGGGCTCCTATCTAGAATATATACAAAATTCTCTAATCTCAACAGTAACACTAACCCAGACAATCAAATTGAAATATGGACAAAAGACATGAACAGATGTTTCACTGAAGAGGATTTACACATGGCACATAAGGACATGAAAACATGTTCAATACCATCAACCATTAGATAATGGGTAAATGAGAGAGTGTTTGTGGAATTGTCCTTTGTACTTTTCTCTATATATATTTTTTGACTTTTATTTCATTTATTTCTTATACAGCAGGTTCTTATTAGTTATCTATTTTATACATATTAGTGTATATATGTCAATCCTAATTTCCCAATTATTCCCACCACCACCACCACCACCCCTGCCAATTTCCCCCATTGGTGTCCATACATTTGTTCTCTACATCTGTGTCTCTATTTCTGCCCTGCAAACCGGTTCATCTGTACCATTTTTCTAGGTTCCACATATATGCGTTAATATACGATATTTGTTTTTCTCTTTCTGACTTACTTCACTCTGTATGACAGTCTCTAGATCCAACCACGTCTCTACAAGTGACCCAATTTTGTTCCTTTTTATGGCTGAGTAATATTCCATTGTATATATGTACCACATCTTCTTTAACCATTCATCTGTCGATGGGCATTTAGGTTGCTTCCATGACCTGGCTATTGTAAATAATGCTGCAATGAACATTGGAGTGCATGTGTCTTTTTGAATTACGGTGTTCTCTGGGATTGCTGGGTCATATGGTAATTCTATTTTTAGTTTTTTAAGGAACCTCTATACTGTTCTCCATAGTGGCTGTATCAATTTACATTCCCACCAACAGTGAAAGAGGGTTCCCTTTTCTCCACACCCTCTCCAGCATTTGTTGTCTGTAGATTTTCTGATGATGCCCATTCTGGTGTGAGGTGATACCTCATTGTAGTTTTGATTTGCATTTCTCTAATAATTAGTGATGTTAAGCAGCTTTTCATGTGCTTCCTGGCCATCTGTATGTCTTCTTTGGAGAAATGTCTATTTAGGTCTTCTGCCCATTTTTGGATTGAGTTGTTTGTTTTTTTAATATTGAGCTGCATGAGCTGTCTATATATTTTGGAGATTAATCCTTTGTCTGTAGATTCATTTGCAAATATTTTCTCCCATTCTGAGGGTTGTCTTTTCGTCCTGTTTGTAGTTACCTTTGCTTTGCAAAAGCTTTTAAGTTTCATTAGGTCCCATTTGTTTATTTTTGGCTTTATTTCCATTACTCTAGGAGGTGGATCAAAAAAGATCTTGCTGTGATTTATGTCAAAGAGTGTTCTTCCTATGCTTTCCTCTAAGAGTTTTATAGTGTCCATTCTTACATTTCGGTCTCTAATCAATTTTGAGTTTATTTTTGTGTATGGTGTTAGGGAGTGTTCTAATTTCATTCTTTTACATGTAGCTGTCCAGTATTTCCAGCACCACTTATTGAAGAGACTGTCTTTTCTCCATTGTATATCCTTGCTTCCTTTGTTATAGATTAGTTGACCGTAGGTGCATGGGTTTACCACTGGGCTTTCTATCCTGTTCCATTGATCTATATTTCTGTTTTTGTGACAGTACCATATTGTCTTGATTACTGTAGCTTTGTAGTATAGTCTGAAGTCAGGGAGTCTGATTCCTCCAGCTCCGTTTTTTTCCCTCAAGACTGCTTTGGCTATTCGGGGCCTTTTGTGTCTCCATACAAATTTTAAGATTTTTTGTTCTAGTTCTGTAAAAAAAATGCCACTGGTAATTTGATAGTGATTGCACTGAAACTGTAGATTGCTTTGGGTAGTATAGTCATTTTCACAATATTGATTCTTCCAATCCAGGAACATAGTATATCTCTCCATCTGTTTGTGTCATCTTTGATTTCTTTCATCAGTGTCTTACAGTTTTCTGAGTACAGGTTTTTTATCTCCTTAGATAGGTTTACTCCTAGGTATTTTATTCTTTTTGTTGCAACGGTGAATGGGACTGTTTCCTTAATTTCTCTTTCTGATCTTTCGTTGTTAGTGTATAGAAATGCAAGAGATTTCTGTGCATTAATTTTGTAACCTGCAACTTTACCAAATTCATTGATTAGCTCTAGTAGTTTTCTGGTGGCATTTTTAGGATTCTCTATGTATAGTATCATGTCATCTGCAAACAGTGACAGTTTTACTTCTTTTCCAATTGTATTCCTTTTATTTCTTTTCTTCTCTGATTGCTGTGGCTAGGACTTCCAAACCTATGTTGAATAATAGTGGCGAGAGTAGACATCCTTGTCTTGTTCCTGATCTTAGAGGAAATGCTTTCAGTTTTTCACCATTGAGAATGATGTTTGCTCTGGGTTGCGTATATGGCCTTTGTTATGTTGAGGTAGGTTCCCTCTATGCCTACTTTCTGGAGAGTTTTTTATCATAAGTGGGTGTTGAATTTTGTCAAAAGCTTTTTCTACATCTATTGAGATGAGCATATGGTTGTTATTCTTCAATTGTTATAGGGTGTATCACATTGATTGATTTGCATATATTGAAGAATCCTTGGCATCCCTGGGATAAATCCACTTGATCATGGTGTATGATCCTTTTTATGTGTTGTTGGATTCTGTTTGCTAGTATTTTGGTTGAGGAGTTTTTGCATCATATTCATCAGTGATATTGGTCTGTAATTTTCTTTTTTGTAGTATCTTTGTCTGGTTTTGGTATCAGGGTGCTGGTGGCCTCATAGAATGAGTTTGGGAGTGTTCCTTCCTCTGCAATTTTTTGGAAGAGTTTGAGACGGATGGGTGTTTAGCTCTCTCTAAATGTTGATAGAATTCACCTGTGAAGCCATCTGGTCCTGGACTTTTGTTTGTTGGAAGATTTTTAATCACAGCTTCAATTTCATTACCTGTGATTGGTCTGTTCATATTTTCTGTTTCTTCCTGGTTCAGTCTTGGAAGGTTATACCTTTCTAAGAATTTGTCCATTTCTTCCAAGTTGTCCGTTTTATTGGCATAGAGTTGCTTACAGTAGTCTCTTAGGATGCTTTGTATTTCTGTGGTGTCCAGTGTAACTTCTCCTTTTTCTTTTCTAACTTTATTGATTTGAGTCCTCTCCCTCTTTTTCTTGATGAGTCTGGCTAATGGTTTATCAATTTTGTTTATCTTCTCAAAGAACCAGCTTTTAGTTTTATTGACCTTTGCTATTGTTTTCTTTGTTTGTATTTCATTTATTTCTGCTCTGATCTTTATGATTTCTTTCCTTCTGCTAACTTTGGGTTTTGTTTGTTCTTCTTTCTCAGTTCCTTTAGGTTTAAGTTAGATTGTGTATTTGAGATTTTTCTTGTTTCTTGGGGTAGGTTTGTATTGCTATAAATTCCCTCTTAGAACTTTTTTGCTGCAATCCCATAGGTTTTTGGATCGTCGTGTTTTGTTGTCATTTGTCTCTAGGTATTTTTTGATTTCCTCGTTGATTTCTTCAGTGATCTCTTGGTTATTTAGTAAACGTATTGTTTTAGCCTCCATGTGTTTGTCTTTTTTACGTTTTTTTCCCTTTTAATTGATTTCTAATCTCATAGAGTTGTGGTCCAAAGAGATGCTTGATATGATTTCAATTTTCTTAAATTTACTGAGGCTTGACTTGTGACCCAAGATGTGATCTATCCTGGAGAATGTTCTGTGTGCACTTGAGAAGAAAGTGTAATCTGCTGTTCTTGGATGGAATGTCCTATAAATATCAATTAAATCTATCTGGTCTATTGTGTCATTTAAAGCTTGTGTTTCCTTATTTATTTTCATTTTGGATGATCTGTCCATTGGTGTAAGTGAGGTGTTAAAGTCCCCCACTATTATTGTGTCACTGTCAATTTCCTCTTTTATAGCTGTTAGCAGTTTCCTTGTGTATTGAGGTGCTCCTATGTTGGGTGCATATATATTTATAATTGTTATATCTTCTTCTTGGATTGATCCCTTGATCATTATGTAGTGTCCTTCCTTGTCTCTTGTAACATTCTTTATTTTAAAGTCTATTTTATCTGATATGAGTATTGCTATTCCAGCTTTCTTTTGATTGCCATTTTCATGGAGTATCTTTTTCTATCCCCTCACTTTCAGTCTGTATGTGTCCCTAGGTCTGAAGTGGGTCTCTTGTAGACAGCATATAGATGGGTCTTGTTTTTGTACCCATTCTGCGAGCCTTTGTCTTTTGGTTGGAGCATTTAATCCATTCACATTTAAGGTAATTATTGATATGTATGTGCCTATTACCATTTTCTTAATGTTTATGGGTTTGTTTTTGTAGTCCTTTTCTTCTCTTGTGTTCCCACTTAGAGAAGTTCCTTTAGCATTTGTTGTAGAACTGTTTTGGTGGTGCTGAATTCTCTTAGCTTTTGCTTGTCTGTAAAGCTTTTGATTTCTCCATTGAATCTGAATGAGATCCTTGCCGGGTCGAGTAATCTTGGTTGTAGGTTCTTCCCTTTCATCACTTTAAATATATCATGCCACTCCTTCTGGCTTGTAGAGTTTCTGCTGAGAAATCAGCTGTTAACTTATGGGAGTTCCCTGTATGTTATTTGTCATTTTCCCTTGCTGCTTTCAATATTTTTCTTTGTCTTTAATTTTGGTCAGTTTGATTACTATGTGTCTCGGCATCTTTCTCTTTGGGTTTATCCTGCCTGGGATTCTCTGTGCTTCCTGGACTTGGGTGGCTATTTCCCTTTCCCAGGTTAGGGACGTTTTCGACTATAATCTCTGAAAATATTTTCTTCTCGGGTCCTTTCTTCTCTCTCTCTTCTCCTTCTGGGGCCCCTATAATGTGAAGGTTGTTGCATTTAATGTTGTCCCAGAGGTCTCGTAGGCTGTCTTCATTTATTTTCATTCTTTTTTGTTTATTCTGTTCCACAGCAGTGAATTCCACCATTCTGTCTTCCAGGTCACTTATCCGTTCTTCTGCCTCAGTTATTCTGCTATTGATTCCTTCTAGTGTATTTTTCATTTAAGTTATTGTATTGTTCATCTCTGTTTGTTTGTTCTTTAATTCTTCCAGGTGTCTGTTCTTTAATTCTTCTAGGTCTTTGTTAAACATTTCTTGCATCTTCTCGATCTTTGCCTCCATTCTTTTTCTGAGGTCCTGGATCATCTTCACTATCATTATTCTGAATTATTTTTCTGGAAGGGTGCCTATCTCCACTTCATTTAGTTGTTTTTCTGGGGTTTTATCTTGTTCCTTCATCTGGTACAAAGTCCTCTGCCTTTTCATTTTGTCTATCTTTCTGTGAATGTGGTTTTCCTTCCACAGGCTGCAGAATTGTAGTTCTTCTTGCTTCTGCTGTCTGCCCTCTGGTGGATGAGGTTATCTACTTTTCTCTATATTTTAAAGTTAGAATAAAAATCAGAAAGAAAGAAATTCTATCCCAACCAAACAAACCAACAAACAAGCATTAAGTGAGTGGAGACAGTGAGTCTAAATCATTGTTCAGTCAAGTTTTGCTGTGAAGGAGAGCAGTGAGATGGGATGGGAGTGAGATGTGGGGAGAAAGGGGAAGGGAGTATGTGTGTTTTAAGATAAGGGACACAGAACCTATTTGAAGGATGATGGGAATGATGACATTGATGATGAAGGAAGAGGGATAACTATGGGGTGGATGAGGATGTTATGTGATCCAGGGCACAGACTGACTTTCAATTTGAGCAGAAACTCTTTTTCCATTTTAGGAGGAGGGAGCACAGAGAATATGCTCATAGAGGCAGGTGGATTCATCTATTTGCTGGTGGGAAGATGTCTGATCATTTTATTTCTTCAGTGAAGGGTAACAGGATGTTAAACTGTAAGTGTTGATTGAGCCACCAAAATATAATAAATCTGACATGCTAAAGTGAGGTGCTAGACCAAGATACAAATTTTTGAAGAAGTAGTTATATGACTCTTAAGCTCCACCTGCATTGAGGGATAAAGGAGTCAGGCTGTCAAGAGGAAGGTGGAAGAATTTTTCGAGGTCCAGGTGAGGAAGGGCCACCTGAGTCCTGCATGAGAATCTTCTGGGGTTCTTTGGAACTAGAGGAATCCTAAAACCATGGATCACCTATATATGCCGTGAGGCATGCTTTAGATGCTTTTTTTTTTTTCTGGAAGTCCTGCAACTACCCTAAAAATTGAATGTATTGTTGAACAGACCTATGCCAACACTTCAGAGATGGCAGGAGACAAGATGGCAGAGTAGAAGGATTTGAGCTTACCTTCTCTCATGAAAATACCAAAATCACAACTAACTGCTGAACAACCATCGACAAAAAAGACTCAAACTTACCAAAAAAGATATTCTACACCCAAAGACAAAGAAGAAGCCATAATGAGATGATAGGAGAGGTGCTTTCGATATATAATCAAATCCCATACCCACCATTTCCCACACACTGGTAAATAATTCTGTCGCAGAGGTTCTCCCACAGGAGTGAGAGTTCTGAGCCCCACTTCAGGCTCCCCAGCCTGGGTGTCTGGCATCGGGAGGAGGAGCCCCCGGGGCATTTGGCTTTGAAGGCCAGCGGGGCTTGAGTGCAGGAGCTGCACATGACTGGGGGAAACAGAGACTCCACTCTTGGAGGGTGCACACGAGGTGTCACGTGCACTGGGACCCAGGGCAAAGCAGTGACTCCATAGGAGCCTAGGCCAGACCTACCTGTGGGTCTTGGAGGATCTCTTGGGGAGGCAGGGGGTGGCTGTGGCTCTCTGTGGGGGCAAGGACGCTGGTGGTGGAAGCCCCAGTGAATATTGCTCAGCATGGGCTCTCCCAAAGGCCGCCATTTTGGAGGCAAGACTTGGTCCCACCCAACAGCCTGCAGGATCCAGTGCTGGGACCCCTCAGGCCAAACAACCAACAGGGCAGGAACACAGGCCCACCCATCAGCAAACAGGATGCCAAAAGTCATCCTGACCCCACAGCTGCCTCTACACAAACACACACCTTGACATGGCCCTGCCTAGCAGAGGGACAAGACCCAGCTCTACCCTCCAGTGGACAGGCACCCACCCCTCCCACCAGGAAGCCTGCACCAGCCCCTGGACCAACCCCACCTACCAGGAGGCAGACACCAGAAGCAAGAGGAGCTACAATCCTGCAGCTTGCAGAATGGAGAGCTCAAATATAGAAAGTTAGACAACATGAGATGGCAGAGAAACATATTCCATATGAAGGAACAAGATAAAACCCCAGAAGAACAACTAAATGAAATGGAGACAGGCAATCTGCCTGAAGGTGAAAGGATTTTTGAGTATTATTCTTTGATGGGAGGGGCTAGAGTGGGCTGAGACAGTGCACAGACACCCATCCCCGCCTCCATTGGAGATGTATTGTGGGTCAGGTGCCTGCCTTTTATCTGAACCCTATGAGGAGGATTTCAAGAGGCCAACTCTGGGACCTCTGCAACTGGGAGATGCACTGGCTAGTGTTTGACTCCTGCCTGGGACATTAAACAGCTAAAGATAGGCTGCCTTGGCTGTTGGCAGGGATGCTGAAGGAGAGGTGACTCTATTGTGACAGAGAGGCCCTCCCAGAATTTGTCAGAGTATTTGTCAGACCTGCAACTGTTCCCATGCATCAGATGTGGGTTATGAGAGAGAGAGAAAGAGAGTGAGTTTATGAATCTATCAGGGCCCCTCAGCAGACAGAACCTGGAGGTGGACTACCTCAGGGTTTCTCAGGGCTGTGGAAGGAAGTGAGTAGGCAGATGAGCTGGAGGAGAGCATATTATTCCAGACAAAGGAACTGCAGGTGAGAGATCTCCAGGAACCAGAGCTTTTAGCTGAATTCATAAAAGCTCCCAGGGAGTCATCTTTAAATGTTGGCCAGGCTCAGAAAGCAGGAGAATTTCCCAGTTCCCTTCTCTCTCCAACCCCCAAACCCTGTTGGAGTCAGAGACAGCATCCAGGAAGCAGGAGCAGGCAAGTGAGTGAGAAAGCAATCAACTCCCCTTCCCGGCAGCTGGCAGCCTGCTGCAGCCCATCTCAGCTGAGGGAGGGGGAGGAGCAAAAATTTGAATGAAGTTGGAAACTGTGGCTATTACACAGGATTGACATGCTAAATATCATATCAAGTGTGTTTTGGGACTTAAAGTGACCAACGGATTTCTTATTACATGAGTAGTCAGAAAAGTTCTGGGACAATCCAAGATTTCATTCAGAAGTGTTACAACTTCTGTCCCAAAGAGGAAATGCAGATGGCTAACAGGTACACGAAAAGATGTTCAACATTGCTAATCATCAAGGAAATGCAAATCAAAACCACAATGAGATATCACCTCACACCTATCAGAACAGCTGTCATCAAAAAGAACACAAATAAAAAACGTTGGCGAGGATGTGGAGAAAAGGGTACCCTCGTCCGTTGTTGGTGGGAATGTAAATTGGTGCAGCCACTGTGGAAAACAATATGGAGGTTTCTCAGAAAACTAAAAACAGAACTACCATATGACCCAGCAATTCTACTCCTAGGTATGTATCTGAAAAAAACAAAAACACAAGTTCAAAAACATACATGTACTAATGTTCATAGCAACATTATTTACAAATGGAAGATATGGAAGCAACCTAAGTGTCCATCAACAGATGAATGGATAAAGAAGCTGTGGTATATACATATATGCATATGGTTGGCCAAAAAGTTTGTTCAGATTTTTCTGTAAGATCTTACACAATGGAATACTACTCAGCCATAAAAAAGGAATGAAATTTTGTCATTTGTAGCAACATGGATGGTCTTGGAGGATATTATGCTATGTGAAATAAGTAAGACAGAGAAAGACAAATACTGTATAATATCACTTATATGTGGAGTCTAAGAATTACAACAAACTAGTGAATATAACAAAAAGGAAGTAGACTCACTGATATAGAGAACAAACTAGTGGTTACCAGTGGGGAGAGGGAAGGGAGGAGGGGCAATATGAGGGTGGGGGATTAAGAGGTACAAACTACTATGTATAAAATAAACTACAAGGATATATTGTACAACACAGGGGATATAGCCAAAATTTTATAATAACTATAAATGGAGTATAACCTTTAAATTTTTTGAATCACTATAGTGTACACCTATAACATATAATATTGTGCATCAACTATACTTCAATTAAAAAAATAAAATAATTTAAGGAATGGTGAATGACAAAAATGAAGTTGCATCATTGAATAGAGAAGTAAGAATTGGGGGCATAGACTGAGAATGAAGGAGGGGGAGAAGTCAGGGGTTAGGAGGGTTGGAGGTTTGAGAAGAGAGAAGAAGGCACAAAAATATCATTTTGGTGGGTAGGAAAATGAACTTTCTAGGGAAATACAATAGGATCATTGGACAGTATTTAGAGTCCATCTAAGGTTTGTGGTTATGAAAATGAAGTGAGACCAGCAACTCTCTGGAGCAGGATCAGAGAGGGTAGAAATTTGGGTTTAACTGGAGTAGTTAAGGTTTCACTGGACAAGTAGGATGCAGGAGAAAGTGACAAAAGATTTGAAAGTGTTCAGAAGCATGTGATTATCAAGATAGACCATGACATCAGAGTGGGTAAGGAGAGAATGGGAGTGATGGAAAGGCAAAGGATGGAAGACCTACAGCATTTGGAGAATTATTTCGGTGGAGATAATAAGGTAAGCGTACTGGAGAGGGGATAGTTGGCAAAATTATACGACTGGTGTTGCTGATAGTGATGACAAGGTTCGGGATATGACCACCGAATAGGTAGCGAATGTAGGGTGGAGGATATGATCATTGGATCTGAGAAACCTGTGTATTGGACAAACCATTCAGGAACTGAGGACAGGAATAGGGTTGTGGACAGTGAGCCAGTAGCCGTCACATTGACGAATGGTGGAGAATATCCTCAGGCTGTTACTGTTGATGAGACTTCAGAGATCAGTAGGTAGGTTAGAAGCAGAGGTCATGGGGTGAACCAGGGTGAGGCAAAAAGGTGTCAGGGGGCTTCCCTGGTGGTGCAGTGGTTGAGAATCTGCCTGCTAATGCAGGGGACACGTGTTCGAGCCCTGGTCTGGGAAGATCCCACATGCCGCGGAGCAACTACGCCCGTGAGCCACAACTACTGAGCCTGCGAGTCTGGAGCCTGTGCTCCGCAACAAGAGAGGCCGCCACAGTGAGAGGCCCGCGCACCGCGATGAAGAGTGGCCCCCGCTTGCCGCAACTAGAGAAAGCCCTAGCACAGAAACGAAGACCTAACATAGCAATCAATCAATGAATGAATCAATAAATAAATCTTTAAAAAAAAAAAAAGGTGTCAGGGTGCAAAATTTAATTCTCAGGTTTATGCAAGTGCAAGATCAGCACTTGAGAATGAGCACTTTCCCTAAATTTTGTGCCCAGGCCACCTTGCTTGCCTCACTCTAGTCCTCACCCTGGTGAACAGTACTAGAAGAGAAGGCACAGTCCCTGCAAGAGGGGAGGAGGTAAGCCTACTTCTCGGTACTGATCTGGAAAAATATCAGAATTATTGTGTGGGGGCTTCTTGAATGGTGCCTCTGCTTCAGGGCAATCCATGATGACTGTGGGCACTAAGGGAGGAGGTGTTGCTAGATCTAAACAGAAAACATCTTTTCTGGTCCAAGAGGGCTCAGGATTCTCAGACAATATATTCTGAGTATCTGCTCTGGTGACCTCCAACTGTGGCACCTTCAGGTTCTACTGTAACATTTATGCAGAAGCTATGTTCTCCCTGTCCTGCTCCCATCCATGACTAAAGATGGTGGGGGAACAAGAGCTGGGCCATTCTTGCCTAACGAAGAATCCTTCACTGGGCAGTCTTTTTTCTGGGACTGCCCACCAACTTGGCTGCGACTTTCTCAGAGGTGCACTGTAGTCTGAGGTTCTTCCTGTCTCATCTTCCTTCCTTCCCTCTCGCCTTTCACAGTGGCAGACCTGCATCGCAGTCTGAGGCTCTCTCTGCCGACTCCTGCTCCTTCCCTTTTATTCTTTATAAATGTTTCTCCCAGTAAATCTCTTGCACATCTAGTTCTGACCTGACATCAGCTCTTGGAGGACCAGGATGGACACAGCAGTCCTCTCCACACCATGGCAGGGTGTTGTGGGAGAAGTTTGTCTTAGTCTATAGATTCACTTTGGGAGAGATCCAGGGAGGGATTTTGAGAACTGGTTGCTGCAGGAAATGTTTCAACTGGCAGGATAAGGACATCTAGAAGTGCTTGGTATTGTCCTCGAAGAGATCCCTATCCAGAGAGATTTACAACAATGTAAAACATGGTGCAGGCTCTGTCCAAAGAAGGGACAGTGGGTGACTTAGGTGGCATCACAGTCCACACATAATGATGCCACTGGAATGAAGCCACCAGTTTGACCCCTTATTTTTCAGTGGTCAGGAGAGAGCTTTGGCTGCTCATTGATTTCTTTTATGGGGTGGACACCAAGGCGGGAGCCAGGGAGTTTCTCCCATAGTCCTCTGCTGCTCTGAGTGGCACAAGCCAAGCTCCTTGTTAACTGATGGTCACGTAGTGTTGGGTTGGCCAAAAAGTTCATTCGGTTTTAAGTAAAACTAAAAGACACATTTTGCATTTTCACCAAGAATTTTATTGAATGATGTATTCACTAACCGAACAAACTTTTTGGCCAACCCAATATAATGCTGTATGCCAGAAAAAGGCACCATGACAACTTCTGGGTAAAGGCCCAGTTTGCAGAGTCTTGTTGCAAGTTGTGGAACGTCAAAGTAGCCCAATACAATAAACTGATGGAAAAGGGGGCCATAAGAGGTTGTGGACTTGTCAAGAATCTTGTCAGTTTACAAGACGTGGTGAGAAACTGAAACTCAAGCTTGTAATTAAACTTTGATTCATCATAGAACAGTTTTGAAGGGAAGGCAAGGATCTACTTGCTCCCAAGGCAGTTATCACCAAAATCAAATCTTCAGTAGTGCTTGAGAAGGTGGGGAGAGGAGCCTTAACTGTCTCATCAGTCAGAAGCAGTTGGGTGATGGGTAGGGAGCTAGGAGGAGAGATGACAGTGTCACTTCTGGGTGGGACCCTTTGCACACCCCGTGTAACCTAGGGGAAGTGAGTCCTTTCCTGCAGACCTTTGTCCAGGAGCCATATACAGCAAGCCTGCAGATGGGATGATGGACGTGTGGACGGCATGAGAAAACAGTTTCCTAATACTGAGCAGGGGACTATCTTGGAGTTTGTCTTAATTTGTCTTCCCCCAAATCAGGAGCTGAGACAAGGATTTGGGGGCAGGTTTATTTCAGAGGTGATACCAGGAGGCAAACGTGAAGAAGCAGAGAGAAAATTAGCTAAGGAAGGGAGAAACTCCCCGCAAAGATGGTTAGTGCTGTGAGCAACTGGGCAGGGCAGGGGTAGGGTGAGCCTAGAGAGTTAAAAGTTAAGGGGGCACTTACTCTCAGGATTGTGAAAGACTGGCCCTACAACGAGGGCTCAGACTTTCTATGGATTCTCTGAGAAACTTGACTCAGAATTGTTCCTCTCTGGTATGGGAGGCTAGGATATTAATTTATCTTCCAACTCTTGTCTTGCATTGGTTAAGGACTGTCCTCAAGGTTGTCAACATCTCCCCTTCACCCTGCACTTCTGGGCTGCGATGCCTGTGTGGGGAAAAGCCCAGTGGCTTTGGAGAAAGCCCTGAGACAAAAAGTTGCATAGGTCTATTCAAAATCAGACGAGGCAAGGAATGTGGTGTGGGGCACCAATAGTACCTGCTACAGAGTCGAAACAGTAGGATCCAAGCATGGCTGGATTTTGGAGGAGCTACTTTCTATCCTGACCACCAACATGCTGGTTTTGTCCAGGGAGGACCCTGCGTGTGGTTAGATGTTCCTTTGCACGTGAAGCACAGTGTTTCCCACCCAACACCCCTATACGTACTCAGTGGGGGAGGGGTGCAGCATTGCCCTATGTGAGGACCACCCTGGGACACAGTGTGGCAGGATGGGCTCTCTTATTTCTCCCCCTTTATCTTTCTGCTTCTTTCAGTGGGCAGAGAAGGCATTTTTTATCTCCATTAAACCTCCTTGGTGAGTTCAGCGTGGCAGGAATCTTTATTCCCATTGTATAGATAAAGAAGGTTTTCAGAGAAGTTGTGACATGTGAGCAAGAGAAGGTCTGGAATCAAAGTGGGACTTTCTGCCCTCATCCAGAGCTTGGTCCAGAGCACTAAATTGCTTAGCCGATGAGTTGAGTATTTCTGTATGGATCATTTGTAGACATCTTCAGCTTCCAAGTGGTTCTGGGCTCCCTGTTCTAACTACAAGAAACATCATTATTCGACAGGCACACACACACACACACATACCTTTATATTACTTTGTAATATGATTAAATCTGTAAGCAAGAGCAGCCACATTTCTAATAATCAATTAACTCAGTTCTGCTCAGGAAAAAAAAAATGAGTCCTCTTCACGCATACCCCTTTAGAATTTGTTATCTTCGTACAATGAATCATCTTGACCAAGTTTTGTTGTGGTTGTTGGTTCTACTGTCAGAACTGGTGTTTTAAAGGGTCAACAGTAGACACAAGCTTTCTTGGTATAGATTTGATGCCCACAGGCAAATCTGGGCTTTCTCTGCCTGAACTCACTTGGATGATGATTCATCTGGGGCTTCTCAGGAGAACACACCTCAAACATATTTCCACTTCAGACAATATATGAGTGGTTTTCCAGAGCCAGAGTACATGACTGATATTTGGGTCCTAGGGAGCATTTATCTGGAGGAAAAGGCCTTGGACCTGTCACCAGAGGTGAAGATGGAAGCTGGCACCCCAGTCCATGCTGTGGGTCTTCTATCTGAGCAGACTTGGTGACTTTTAGTCAATGTGCATGAGAAACTCAAAAATCCACTTGGCATACCTCCTCCTTAATCTCTCTGCTTCCAACTTCAACTTCTCTGTAATTTGTCACTGTTGCCAGAGGGATCTTTACAAAACATGAATTTAACTCGAAGTTTGTAACACTCATCAGGCAATTTTGTCTGCCTAGCCTCCTTCTTCCATTTGGTAACAGTGCCTTAACTTTTTGGGGGGGAAGGTGAGCATAAGGGGTGGGAAGAGATAATTGACTGCAGTCTTGCTGGAGCTGTCCATCAAAATGCCCCTCCCTTTTCTTGCTGGAGCTGGGCCAATCAGATGTTCTCTCCTTGGAATCTGAATCCTATCTGGACACTGGCGGCGGGGGTGTTGGGGGGGGGGCGAGGCGGGAAGTAGGAACTGATTGGTCCTGGCCCCATGAAGAGATTGTCTATTGGTGCCTAATACCCAGAAACCTGACCAACCTTTGCTGCTATACTTGCTGAGTGTTCAGTGTTTAGTTTCTTTCTGAACTTCCCCATAGCCTTCCAGTACATTTCTTTTTTTAAAAAAATAAATTTATTTATTATTCATTTTTGGCTGCGTTGGGTCTTTGTTGCTGCACGAGGGCTTTCTCTAGTTGCAGCGAGAAGGGGCTTCTCTTGTTGCAGAGCACGGGCTCTAGGCACACAGGCTTCAGTAGTTGTGGCACGCAGGCTCAGTATTTGTGGCTCGCGGGCTCTAGAGCGCAGGCTCAGTAGTTGTGGCACACAGGCTTAGTTGCTCCGCGGCATGTGGGATCTTCCCGGACCAGGGCTCAAACCCATGTCCCCTGCACTGGCAGGCGGATTCTTAACCACTTCGCCACCAGGGAAGTCCCAGTACATTTCTTTTATGCTAGAATGGGTTGTTGCTTGTAACCAAATAACTCTTACCAACATAGAAATTGATACATGGAAACTGGTGTTACTATTAATAGACCTTAAAGTGCGACATTGGCCAAGATGAAATGGGGT
This sequence comes from Balaenoptera musculus, assembly GCF_009873245.2. NCBI lineage: Eukaryota > Metazoa > Chordata > Mammalia > Artiodactyla > Balaenopteridae > Balaenoptera > Balaenoptera musculus. The sequence continues at coordinate 61,220,523 of NC_045795.1, read as the reverse complement.
GGGACACTGGAAATTTCTATTATGCTTTTTAGCTGTAGCTTGTTATATCTGGAGATTCAGACCACCTACCTCTCACAGCAGGAGTTGAAGGACCTTGACAGAAAAATCTACAGAATTTGGAAAGGTGTGGGCTACTTCTTGCAGGCTTAGTAAAGGCACACAAAAAAAGAGTTGTCAAAACTGGCTCATATGAAAGCGGAAAGGGAGGCCTTTTCTAACTATGGCCAGCAACCCAAGATCTTATAATCATGCCTTGGAGAGTAGAAGAAACAGGTTTCTGTCCCAAGCTAATAATGGTGGAGGAAAAGCAGGGAGGTTGGAAACAGTGGTGTGCTGGAGCCGGCTTATACTGACCCAGGTCGACATCTCTTCCCAAATCTGCCTTCAGGGATGTCACGTCGGTAGCTTGACATGGGCCATGGTGGGAGTATTTACATCAGATAAATCAGAATATGCTACAAATAAGGGATTTCTTTTTTCTTGTGAAGAGCTAACTGTTAAACTATTTGCCAGCATACTGATGATTGGAAATATAGAGATAGAGGTAAGAATGGGAGCTGGGAGAAGCCTGACACTCTCCCCTCCTCCCACACTCCCTCAAGGGATCATGTCCCTGTACTCTTACAGGGCAAAGGAGATATTACTCCAATTTAGAGAGCTGTCCAGTGGAATACAGCCTGGGGTAGGGGCAGTTTTCTTTTTTAAACAGTATTTCTGTATGGTGGCTGCCTGAGGCCAGGATGCAGGCAATTCAGCTAAGGGGTGAAGGAGGGCAACTCATCTATTGCTAAAAGGCAGTAATATCCAGTCCTGATTCTAGATTGAAGGACCATAACCTGACAAGATCTAATGAGTTGGTAAAATGCGAGAGATAGAAATCATACTAGTGTTTCAAGGGAGTTGTATTGCCACAGAAACTTCAGTCCAGGGAAATAACAGCCCAAGATTGCTCAAACCTGAAAACAGTTTCCAGGGCTCACTGGTAACCAACAGAGAATACAATAAGCTGTTCATCCCATAGAAGAAATTGCTTCCCAGTGCTCCTGTCTCATGAGGGAGTAAGACAGTGGATGAGGAATGCTCCCAGAAGCAGGACCAAGAAATCCTTCCACTGTCAAGGCCAGAAGTACATACTCCCAGGTATACTGTGGACTGGCACTTCTGGATGTGGTTTCTCTTTTTCTAAATGTTTTTGTTGTTTTGGCCATGCCACGCAGCTCGTGGGATTTTAATTCCCTGACCAGGGATTGAACCCAGGTCCTTGGTAGTGAGAGCTCAGAGTCCTAACCACTAGACCGCCAGGAATTCCTCTTTTTCTAAATAGAGACTTTTATTGAAGTTAACATGTTTATCCTATGCTATTGTCTATGTGATGGCTGGCCTTTGGGTACTGGGCCATGAGGAGCTAACTTTGGACAGATTAGAAAAAAAAATTAGCCAAATATCGTGAACTTACTTTGACATTGTTTTTGGTGCTGGGGATACCTCCGTGAGCAAGTAGAGTCCATGCTCTCGCAGGGCTTACATTCTAGTGGGGAAGACAGGCAATGAGCAAGTACATATATAACATATCAGAGCGCGGTAAGTGCTGGATGGGGCTGGTAATTAGATAGGTTGGTAAGGGAAGAACTGAAGAAAATGTGGAAGTGACCTATGTGGATATAATGGCTGAAGGAAAAGCAAGTTCCAAGGGCCTTTGCCCTGAGGCAAGAGCATGCCTGGTGTGTGTAAGGAACAGCAAGGAAGACAGTGTGGCTGAAGCACAGAGAGTTGGGGTGAAGATGAGGTCAGAGAGGAGTAAGGGCTAAATTATGTAAAACCATGGTAATAACGTCTACTTGGAGTACATAGAAGCCACGGGTGGATTTTGAGCTCTGGCTGCTATTTGAGAATAGACTGCTGGGGACAAGAGTAGAAATGGGGGCAAGCTGTAAGGCTACTGAAATAATACTTGTGAGAGACGATGGTTATTGAATAAGGTTGATAGTCGAAAGTTCCCTTTCTCTAGAATTTCCTTTTCTGTTATCTATGACAGAACTCCTAATCCTTTTACAACTCAGCTCAGATAATCCAAATCCAAGACAGAAACACCACAATTCAAAGCAGCAGATAGTAACTACTTCTGTGAAGAGGGAGGAGAATCTAACCTAAGCTATTCAAAAATTTTAACTTGTGAGCTATAACACACACACAGAAAACTGCAATTAGACGTATATGCTTAGCTTAACACATGGTTATAAAGACAGCACTTATAAAGAGAACCACCTAGGTGGGAAATTAGAACATTGCCAAAGACCTAGTCACAATGCCTCCTTCTGCCTATTACTAACCTCTACCCTGCCTTTAATGGACTAATCCCTGCTTTTCTTTATGCATCCCTAAACAGTGTATTTAATTTTGCCTGATTTTGAACCTCATAAAATCGTATAGTATAGTTTGGTGACTGGCTTCTTTCACTCAATATTATGTTTTTAAGATTCATCCATAAACTTGTACAAGGCTATATCTCATTCTCATTACCGCATAAAATTACATTTTAAAAATGTACCACAATTTATTAATTTATTCTACTGCTGATGGACATTAGGTTGTTCTAATTTGAGTCTATTTGGTTGTATTACAATGATAATAAGAAACCTTGTTCACGTCTCCTAGAGCATGTGTGCATGGATTTCTCTAGGTTTCATACCTACCAGTGGAAAACCCAAGTCATGAGTATATGTAAAGAGTTTAAGTAAAGTTAAACTGTTTTGGCAAAATGGTGTACCAATTTACACGCTCCAGCAGGTGCAATAAACTTCCTGTTGCTCTATCATCTTTGCCAGCAGTTGATATTTTGTTAGATTTCTAAAACTTTTACAAATCTGATAGGTGTGTAAGGATTTTCACACTTCGGTTTTAATTTGAATTTCCCTATTACTAATTGGATTGTGTGCTCTTTCATATGCCTATTGATTATTCAGGTTTCCTCCTTTGTGATGTGTCTTTTCAAATCTCTTGCCATTTTTCCTACTGTGCTGTCTATTTTGTATTGATTTATAGATGTTAATAAAATCTCCTCTGAATATCAGACCTTCTGTTGGATGTAAGTGTTTTATATATTTTATCCACTTGACAGCCTTGCCTTTTCATTCTTTTTAATGATCTATTTCATGAATTTATGTTCTAAATTTTAATGTAGTCAAGTTTATCAGCCTTTTTAAATTTCATGGTCACATAGATAGTTCCCTGTATTATCTTCTAAACGTTTATTAGATTTGCCTTTCAAATATAGATACACCTGGAACTGATTTTTAAGTACAAATAAAGGTCAGATTCCTAGGGTACCATACGTTTTAGGTAGGGGTCCTTATCTTTTGGGGGGGGACACGATTGAACTCACAACCTGGGACAAAATATGTAACAAGAATATCTCTGAGAATAATATCATCTACTTAATAAAACTAGTCTGATGGTTGGGTACATTTAATTCTTTCCACAAAAGACTGTAAAAGTAAGCAGTCCCCAAGCTCTCTGTCCCACCCAGCTGTCTTATAACACTTGCTCAAGCATCCTCTCCGAGGGCATTTCATCGGCTGCATGAGATTTAGCTGTTGAAGTAGCTGCACAGTGAATATTGGTGCTCTCTGGTCCCAGTGCCATTTGGTTGAAACTCATCTTTTAGATACAAACCAAGCATCCAGAGAACAGCTGATCTGTACTGGGTCAGCCTGTGCCCTCAGCTATTCCATCATCATCTTATTAACCTGCTTCTGTGGGTGCTTGCAAACCCAACAAGCATTTTGAAAAAGCCTCTTTGGCCTCTGCTGGCCGACTGTGATAGAGAAAGGATAGATTTTTCTGTGAGGCCCCAGAAAAAATACTGTGTCCATGAAGCCTGTAAGGGGACCAGTCTTTAGTCTTTGTAATTGAATAAATGGAAATCTTATGAAGCGTATAAAATACATATCAATGAATTGACCTTATCCTTGTCATCATGGCAGGGAATGTCCCAAGAGTTAATAGACGATCATGGCTCTCATTAAGACCCTTTATGTCCTTATGCTATCACGCAAAACTTCTTAATCTCCGTCATCTCAAGACCTGCCATGTGACTTTGGCCTGAATATCATCCCTTGACAACCCTTCCTCCATTCACTGCATAAATCCAGTGAATCTTTTGGGCTTAACTCTCATTATGTCTTGATGCCTTACAGCAGTGCCTGTCATACAACAGGTACTTAATAACATTTGTAGGATGAATTAAAGAAAGTATTGGCCTTACCTTTTGTCTCCCAGATCATCTTTCTCAAAATGTCCCTTTATTTTGATTATACTAATTATGGAGTCCTGGTCCGAGAGGAATGTGAAAAACCTCCATCCTTAAAAGTCTGTGAGATGTGAAACAGGCTCTAGAATATATTCAAAAGCTGTCTTTTGGCCATACAGCAGAAAGGGTCTGGCCATTGCCGCTTCAGGGAGAGTATTTTCGTCATCTAAATTGGGACCAGGGCATCATTGAGTTCTACAACATGAAATGCAAAGGCTGCAAAGACTGTCCATTCTGCCCCCTGCCACCACGGGGAAGAGGTTTCAGAGGGGAATGAGTTTGGCCCAGGTCAGCCAGGCAAGCAGTGGGAGAGTCAGTTAGGATGAGAACAGGCTCCAGGACAGTGCTCCTTCCTGCCTACCAGCCTGAACCCAAACTGCAAAATATCAGGAACCCTGAAAAGTGAAGGAGAAGTGATTTATGACGTGTCAGTGTCACATAATTTTTTAAAATGATGCTTTAGGATATAACATTGGTTTTGACATACCTTTAAAAATATTAATTTTAATGGGTTTCTCAGAGGCCTTTCATGACATAGACCACAGGTATTACCCTGGGCTGGAGAGCAGCTGTCTGGCAGCGCTCAGCATGCAGTCATGCAAAATCCTAAATAACACTGCCAATCTGTATGTGGTGTTTCACAGAGGATGACCTTGGACCTTTAGCAACATCCTTGCCATATATCTTTGGAAGTTCTGGTCCTGAGGTGTTTGTCTTGGTAAATATAAGCTCTGGTCACCATCAAAATAAAAGGACCAGGGACATTTTCTGGAAAGTAAGGGAACACATCATCTGATATTGAAAATTAAAAGGGAAGTCACGTGGAGATGTCCTTTGCTTCTGACTCCTGTTGGTGCGTGAGGGTTTCTCCAAAGGTGGGTACCAACTGTATTCCCTGCCCCATTCTGACATTGTGACCAGTGGCATGCGTTGGGGAGGCGGTGGTGGTAAGTTGTCACAGAGCAGAAGGACACATCAGAGCTGGACATGCCCATGCTGGAGGGTCCTCACTAGGGCCCAGTGGCTTCCTTAGTGGCAGCCTCCCCTTCGTTTTGTATCGAGCTAGATGTGCTTAAGTTGACTTGATCACTAAGGCCTCTAGTGACACTGTCGTAGGATGGTGGGAAAGATGTGGCAGAGGCAGTTTCAGATTTGCCTGGGAGCACACAGTTTTCATTTGCCACGAATGCAACAAAGCCTTCATCTGGGAGTGACACAGCCACCTCCTCAGCCCTGGGCACAGGCGGGGGATTGGCGATCGTCATGGAGCGGTGCAGCACGTAGCTCCGATAGGCCTTTTGGATGACAGTGGCTGAAATGTCTTCTTGCTTCCACCGGAGGGTGGTTGCTATTGGTTCATAGGATGCTTTTGAAAGATTAGTTGCCATAAATTTCTCCTCCATATTTGCCTTCAGAGAATCCAACTCCCCAGATTCTCCCAGAACATTCTTGGTGAAGGCAAACAGGATGTCCAAACAGTGGATCTTATCTCCAGGGACCAAGGGCAAGTCCATGTGGATTAATATATTCCCATTGGGTTTTGGGATTCGCAGGGGGCCAGAGAGCGTGTCTGCAAAGTCTGAGAGGGCAGAGAAGGTAATGAACTGGGTGGCCTCCGGGTCGAACTTTTCCCAAGTCTCGTAGAACATGTCAAAGTCATCTTCGCTCAGGGGCTCCGTACTCTCCTCCGTGGCCACATTGAAGTTTTCCAGAATCACCGCGATGTACATGTTGACCACGATGAGGAAGGAGACGATGATGTAGGTAGTGAAGAAGAGGATGCCCACGATGGGGTTCCCACAGTCCCCTCTGGTGCTGTTGCTGTTGGGAAGGCTGGGGTCGCAGTAGGGAGGCCCCGTGTTGAGGATGGGGCTGAGGAGCCCGTCCCAGCCTGCCGACGTGGTGATCTGGAAGAGGCACAGCATGCTGTTGGCGAAGGTCTGGAAGTTGAACATGTCATCAATGCCAGCCTCCCACTTGACGTAGGCGAAGTTGGCCATGCCGAAGATGGAGTAGATAAACATGACCAGGAAGAGCAGCAGCCCAATGTTGAAGAGGGCGGGCAGGGACATCATGAGCGCGAAGAGCAGTGTGCGGATGCCCTTGGCCCCGCGGATCAGCCTGAGGATGCGGCCGATCCGGGCCAGGCGGATGACTCGGAAAAGCGTTGGGGAGAATAAATTTCCAAGTGATGTAAGAATTGCAGAAAACACCAGGCCTTTAAAAGTGAGGGGAAATGATCTAATTAGTACTTCCAATCACGAGCCCTGACAAAGTTGGCTGGATCACATCCCCTCTTCTCTGCCTGGTATGGACCTCCAAGTGAGCATCCATATTCAGGGACTCTGGACCCTCTGAGCCTGGCACAGTGGATGGCATACAGTAGGGGCTCAGTAAGTGTCCATTGCATAAACCCTGTCTCCCTCGAGTAAGTCTCACCTTTCCCACCATGTTCTTATCTTTCCCTCCATCCAGATACATTCTTAGTCAACCTACATGGTCAAAACCCAACTTCTGCAGCCTAGTTCAGCTGCAAGTGATTGCACCCTGTTCCACTTGCTCACAGTCCTTTGTCTGTTTCCGTCTGTAACACAGACCTGGCTCTTCCCTGAGAATTCAGCCTTTGGGTCATGCCTTTACTTCCACCCTGGTCCTGTGCTCTGTGAAGGCTGGGACGCACTATGATTCATCTCCCTATCTCCTACTGCGAAGATTGACTCAGTTCCTGGCACATGGTCCTGTGGATAATTGTACAGGGCCTAGTATTAATTATAAGGGGCCTGAGGACTTGGGCAACTTGCTGACAGCTAAAACAGAATGGTTTTGAATGGCCACCTGTCTGCATAATAGATTTTATTTGTTTCTTTCATTTCCAGCTGTGTTTGAACTCTGTGTTAGGGCCTAGAGATGGGCTGGTTTAAGGTCATTTATAGCCCCCTAACACGAACTATGAACAAGAGTGTGTATGTCTCCCTACGTGATATCTAACTTGAAGATTTGTGAAGCTTGGTCCCGGGGACCTGTGGAGGCCTGTTAAGACCACCAAAGATTAGGCAAGGCCTTTAGGTCAAACAGGATTCAAAACCTCTCAGGAGAAATGGTGAGGGGTATGATAGAACTCTCTCTCCTTGCCAGGGTGCCCTTGATCCCATTCTCCTACTCGCCTTTTGTCCTATGAATATGGGTGGTCACAGTATTGTGTTGGAAGGAGGAAGGAAATGGAGGAGAAATGGGATAATTATAATTTTGTATTATGAAATATTTATGAAAGCCCCTCTCTTAAAGTCCAGTTTAACTGGGGCATTTTCCCATAGTGTGAGATACATACGTGTTTTTATAATCTACTAGGATTCTGCCAGCCAACTAGCCTACCTTTACTAGGGAGAATGAGTCTTCATACTTGTAACAATTAGACAATCAATACATGTCTTACAGGTGGAAAGGAAGAAAGGGGGAGAGGGAGGGAGGGTGGAAGAATGGCTAGTGGGTTCTTGCACTTGTTTTCGAGCTGTTGTTATGAGTGATTTCTGTCCAGTGACAGGTGTTGCTGTGTAGGTCATAGGAACTGGTAGTTAAGGTGTCCCCATGAAAGAATGGAGTACTCTGAGTATATTTTATTTCTATAGTACTGATATGGGAAGTCACATAAGCAAGCTCCCTTCTCTAATATAAAATAAAAAATGGCCTTTAGAGTCTCTCACTTTGGAAGGCAAACAAACAAACAAAACAAATCTCCCCTGCCCCGCCCCCGGAAAACCCAGCAGCAATAGGAAAATAAAACAAAACAAAAAACAAAAATAAATTTAAACTCCCCAAACAAACACAACCCAAGGCTGTGTTTCAGCACCAGGATGGAGAGATTAAGTGTCGCTGAGTTGTATTCAGATGCTATTAGCTCTTGATGGTAAATCAATGGAAAATAAAATCTACAGCTATGCCCTGACATGAAAAGTGAGCAGGTCATGATATAATAGGTCAGGATATATTTACAATGCAAAGTAAACCTGGCGTGCTGGGATTTGGCCTTTATAGGATCCAACTTTGGCTAAACCACACGAAGGCCAGGGACGGTCTCTTGATCGTTGGTAGGAGGCTATTCGTTTATTAAAAAGAACACTAGCATGGTCTAAATTCAGCTCCACCCTTTACAAACTATATGACCTTGCATAACTTTCTTAATCTCTGAGGCTCCATATTAAATGTATAAAATGAGTATAGTAACACTCCTTCCCAGGGCTGTTGTGGAGATCCGTGGATCCCAGCCCAGTGCTCAGAACTCAGCAAGCACTCAATTATGGTGGCTCCAATCCCCACTTTAACCTCTGACTCCATTCATTTTCTCTAAACACCGTTGGCCCCCAAATACTGAGCCTGTCATTCAACAACACCCAGACTAGGTCATAATAGCATTGATCTCTTGGCATTGGTCCCTTGACTTTTCTGTCACTCATATTCCCTAAGTGGACAGTTATACAGAGATTTAATTCCAGACCCTTGACTTAAGAATCTCCTTTGAACAATCTCCTCCTAGTCTTTCCTCACTCTTCTGGCAACCACCTCCTTTTCCAGAAAGTATTTTATGACTCACCTCACACCACACCACCCACTCTCTGCTTTGAAGGCCATAAAGATAAGACCCATTGGAAACTCCATCATCTTAGGTTTTCTTGTGAGTGATTGTTCCCTAAAGGCTCCCAAATTTCTGGCGATGGCTGCGCACACAGTAGGTGCCTGAATACCCTTCATGGCAGCATGGAGAAGGCTAGTGAAACCTCTGCATTTCACTGGGAGGCCTGGGGCATTTTAAATCTGCTGCTCTTGCAAAGCAGCAAATACTGGGCTCCTCTAACATACAACGTAGGTTTTTAAAAGTTTGTTAGCTGTCCCCTTGGTTTTGAAAGAGCAGCCAAAACAAGCCCAAGCAGAGGCTGGGTGTCCCCACCACATGCGATGCCCACTTACTTCCAATGGAGAGGACCACGACAATAAGGTCAAACACATTCCAGCCATTGGTGAAGTAGTAATGCCTCAAGGCGAACATCTTCATGACACACTCCCCCGTGAAGACGGCCACAAAGAACCGGTTGATTTTGTTTAGGATTTTTGTCTTTTCTTCACTCTGCTCATCAGTCTCCACCATCATGGTGATCATGTTGAGGCAGATGAGGACCATGATGATGATGTCGAAAGTTTGCCTGGTCACGATGTCAAAGACAAAGCCCTGGTACTTGTTCTGAGAAAACAAGGGATGGTACATCAGGCCTTTTGGCCACATAAACCACGCATCTGGAGAGGCTGTGTTCTTCACAGATGGGTTTTTAAAGTCTGTCTCTTTTGTCTCCCTCACACTCCACATCCCAACAGAAGCAGAGTCCTAACCCTCCAAAATCTCACTCTTAGTTGTTTCTACCTCATTGCCTCTCCTGGCCCCATGAAGTCACTAGGCACTTTGTCCTTGTCCATGCTCTTCCCTCCACTTGCAGTGCCCCTCCAGTCCTTTCTCTTGGCCATCTAAATCCCCACAGCCTTGAAGCTGCTGCATATCACAGGGAGATAAGCTCAGTGCTTTGTGATGACCTAGAGGGGTGGGATAGGGAGGATGGGAGGGAGGCTCAAGATGGAGGGGATATGGGGATATATGTATACATATAGCTGATTCACTTTGTTGCCCAGCAGAAACTAACACAACATTGTAAAGCAAGTATACTCCAATTAAGATGTAAAATCAATCAATCAATCAATCCCCATAGCGTTGAGTGATCCATCTCTCTTAAGCCCCACTTCCTCCAGGGAATCTTCCTCAATCCCATCCTCCAGGGAATCTGCCTCAATCACCTCACACCGCATTGCTCTGTCCCTTCTTTGGGCTCCCACAGCCTTTACAGTCTTGAGTTCTAGCGTTTCATGTATACTTCTCTTTTCTGCTAGACAACAAGCTCTTTGAGGATAGAGCCATGTCTTATTTAATTTTGTGTTCCTGTAGTGCCCTGCATAGAGTGAGAGTTCAAGAACTGCTTGAAAAAGTATTTATTTGAGGGTCAAGTCAAGTGTAGTGGTGCAACTGATTCCTGCAAATGTTCTTTTTATTTCTGGGCTGTGCAGATGTCTAAGCAGGTCTTGGTTGTTTGCATTCTTGGAGAGAGGCAGAGTGGCCTGGACAACCAAGAGATCATTTTTAGGGGGATATTTTTATGGTGTTTAAAATTTTTTTTCCTGGTGTGGCCCTCTAGACTTTCCTGTGCTGTTAACATCTTACTGGTCTGTGAGCTCTTGATTCCAACCTCATCCTCCACCCTCACCTTCTCAGACATTTCTGAGCTCTGTGGAACTCACCTGCCTTGATCTGCAAACTTCTCCTCCTACTCAGTGGCTGCTCACTCTCCTCATGCCATGGACCCCAGGGCTGGGGGCAGAGCGGAGGTCCCTCTTGTTCCCCATTGTCACTCCCAGACCTTTGTTCCTCCTGTGTCATGTAAAACCCTTCCTCCTCTGATGGCTGTGTCATCAAGTTAGCCTTCCTTTGCCCCCTCTTCATTGCTACCACTTACTGACCTCCTTGGTCCCTCTGCTTCATTACTGATGAGTGAGACTCTTGGCCACACTTGGCCACTCTTGGCTATTAGCTCTCGGTTCCTTACCTAAATCTCTAATGACCTAGTTTTTCCTAACTTAGAGAAAAATCTTCCTGAATCTCACATCTCTCTCCAGCTACCAGCCTACTTCTCTCTTCACTTTCACAGTTAAATTTCTTGAAGGAGTTGTGTGCAATCACTGTTTCCCATTCACGCCTCAGCCTACTCCAACATAGCTTTTGTCCCCATCCTGCCATTGAAATGGTTCTTGTTAAGATCACTCGTAACGTCCAAAATACTGGTTTGGCATTGCTTACCGCCCCCTCTGCCTTGAAACTCTCTTTTCTTGGTTCCCAGGGGCCTTACTTCCCTGGTTCTTTTCTTGCCTGTCTGCTCTTTTTTGAGTCTTCTTTACTCAACCTTTAGATATTAGCATTCCTCAAGGCTTAGTCCTATGTACCCTTTGCTCTTCACCCCATTCTTTCTCTCTTGGCAATTTCTCCAGCCTGTGAATTAATATGTGTGTGATTTTTACTAATTGTTTTCCTGTGTCACTGGACTGTCATCTCTGTGAGGGCAGGAACATCTCACGGCTCTATCCCCAGTGTCTGCATAGTATCTGGAATGCAATAGATGATCAATAGGCAGATGAATGAATGGATGACAGAACGGACAGCTCTGAATTACACACACTTCAAACAGAATTATAAAGCCACTCCACTAGGTTGATTACATTTAATTCTGTGCAACAGGCACTTCCCGAATGTGTACTATGTGCAGGGCTCTGCATGAGTGGTTGTGAGGGAGAAAGGAACCTGTTGTGAGTCTCACCAGGGAGCTCCCAGGAGCCACAAAGGGGAGAAGGGCTGTGACAGAGGCTGGTTCCTGCTTTCTGCTTCATGGTGGGGATGGGTTGCTACCCTGCAGAGTTTGAGCAAAGAATCAGAGTGGGTCTGGCTCCAGGCATAGCTGCTGGCTCATGTCTTTTCTGGGATGCTGAGCCACTAATAGCTTTCATTTCATCACTGAAAATGGCAAAAAAAAAAAAAAAGAGGCCCATTCATGACTTCTAATTAAACAGAGCAGGCAACATTACTAAGTTCTGGGCATCAAGTTTGCCCTGGATATTCAGCTGCTGGGGAGTGGAGCAGCTTTATAGCTGCTCTTGGCTTAGCTTGTGGGCAGGGATCACTTCTTTGCAACCCTCGGGGCTCTCAGAGATGATGAAGCGGGTGACTGATGATGTGATATTCTGGAGCCTATTATTTTCCTATAAAGTGGAGTATGCGAAACCTGCTTTTAGTGATGTCTATAGTAGGGAATGTTATAGAATAAAATTTCCCAGTCTTGTGGAAGCCTTAGTCTCTGCTATGGATGAAGCATAAGATTTAGAACTTGGGCTTCACGTGTGGCAAGGAGTAGTATGTACATGCCTGTGTTGGAGGTCTCTATGTCATCCGAGGCTGGCCCTGCCATGAACTGGCACCCATGCACCTGTGGAGCAGAGTCCTGTGCCAATGCTCAGCTTACCTGACCAGCTCAACCTGTTGGGACCCCTCAGGGAAGAAGATGGCCTTTCCAGTGCCAATAATCTAGTGAGGAGGAAACTGGAGCTGGGAAGGTGAGTCTTAGGTGGGAGTGGGCATTTCTCTTATTGCTTGGGCTTCTTTCTTGGCTCTGGACTTTGTGGAGGGCAGATGATCAGGCTTGTCTCACTGTGGGGTGGGTGCCAAGACGTTGCCTGCCATATGGATGCCGGCCAGGAGCTAGGATGGGCCAAGGCTCGTGGGCCCTGGAGAGCAGCCAGATGCAATTGCTGCCTGGGCCCTGATCTGCTAGTTTCCCTTTTGGTATCCCTAAACCTCAAAGTCTTGTTTAAATGTTCCAGCCTTGCCTCAGCTATGCTAAAGGGAACAAAGGAAATAATGTTTGTCGTGCCTGGACCAGAATATTAAGGAGAGAGCCATGTTCCTCCAATAAAGCTATTATAGTGTGGATAGTTAGTTAGTAATATACTCCCCCTCCCATCCAAAGGGATGGCTAATGTCAGGAACACAGCTGGGCTATGAGGTCTCACTTTGCTTATCCGTATGGAAGACCTCCTCCAGTGCCAACCTTGGAGGACCCTGGGGATGGCTTGATTAGGAGACATGATGATTTTGTTGTAGGTCTTCCTGCCCAACCACTGACTTCCACTCCTACTGCAGTGCCTGGAATTTCAGCATTAGGTTCCTACCTCTGTATTAAGATAGTGTCCTTTCCAGGGTCCCTTTTGGAAATGCAGCTCACCCTGTCCCAAGGAAATTGTCTTCCTTGAGAGGAGGAAGCTATGGTGGCCTGTGGGATTGGCTGATAAGAGGGGAGAAGCTGAGATGTTATAGAGAGACGGATCAAGTATGTAGGGAAGGGTACCCAAAACTGTCATGATTTTGCCAAGGGTTGACCCCAGCACAGAACACCTTGGTGTCTGTTCAAATGTGGATTCAACCTCAGTCCAGCCACCAGAAAAGGTCAGCAGGGATCTAACTGCTCGCTTCTCATTAGGTCTTAGGATCCTTCTCCCACAACCCTTGCTTGACTCTGATTGGCTGGGCTCAGCCTTTCACCTACATCTTCTAATTTTGAGCCTGTTCCTGCCCACTGGACATTGGAGGGATACTCCCTGAGCCTTAGGGACTCTCCCTCAGGCTAACTCAACCCCAGTTATCTTGATCTTATGAGGTATTTGGAAGGACACCTCTGCCCCTACAGAGGTCTGAACATCTTATCACTCCCCATTGTAACACTTCTTATCAGAATGGAGAATAGTAATACATTTGTGACCACTGTTTCCAAGTAAAGCATGTGAAAGGTCATAGCATTTTCTTTTCTTCCTGTAAATGTTTTTAAGACTTTGTGCTCATGAAGTTTTTAGTACCTTATGCAAACCCCATGCCTTGATTTAGAAATTCTAATGTCTTGGCCAACAGAATGTATGTCTCCCTGATTCATTTAGGGAAAGGCCTATACCTTTGCTGAAGGTCCTTAGGTTTTGCCCTTGTGTGGGGAAGGGCTAATGGGATTGTGCCATGGATCTCTGTGAATAAAGGAATCACAGGGGAGTATGCCTCTAAGTTTTGGTCAATCTTTCAACACTAGAGTAGGATAATTTTTGGTTCCTATTGTGTCACCTGACCATGACCATGACTGGGCCCAGGATCCCAGGGTGGTTGGGTCTGGCCATTTCCTCTCTGTCTTCCTGTAGGCATGGGGTAGAATGTGGGGTGAGGCTGCCAATCCATTGCAACCTACATCAAAATGCATAACAACAAATGTTTCATCTCAGGGCTCTAACCATCTTTACTATCATTTAGCCTAATCTGTTCCTGATCTGGTGCTGGAGCCTTAAGCCTGTTGGGCAACTCAAGTACTTCCCTAAACAGGTCTATTTGGAACACCTGCAGGAGTATGTTCACTCCAGAAGATCAGAGTTGCTTCTTGTAGACTTTTCTTCCTTGAGCCTGGGAACTCTCATTACCTTATCCTCAAACTCAACCCAGATCTCCTCCTCCACAGAGAGCATTGGCCAGACGCCTACCAGCACAGGCATGGACTGTCAGGTTGGATTTCCAGACACTCTCTGCTAGAGAGGCGAGCTCTGGGGCTCACCAGGGGCCGTGGGATGGGCTTCTGGGGCTTCTTGGAGCCCAGTTTCTTCATGGCATTGTAGTACTTCTTCTGCTCCTCTGTCATAAAGATGTCCTGGCCCCCTAAGTGCAGAGAGATAGCATAACACACACCACTGTTATTGCCCCCAGATGGCAGCCTTCAGCCCTCTCTGGGCCCAGACCCCAGACAGGGGTGAAGCCTGCAATCAGGGGGCAAAGGTCGGTGTTGGTGCTAAAGGCCAAGATTGGGCTCCTGGTCAGGCATGGGGGCTGTGACTAGTGTTGCTTCAGTCACGAGGCCCGGGGACCGACGGTAAGTCTAAGACTCATCACTACCACAGAAACACCTGAGCCCCACTTATCTTTTTTTTCTGTTGGTTGAAGTTGTCAATGATGACCCCAACGAAGAGATTGAGTGTGAAGAAGCCACCAAAAATGATGAAGATGATGAAGTACAAGTACATGTACACGTTGTCCTCCCACTTGGGCTGCATGTTCACCTGTGAGCAGACAAGTAGGGGCATGGGGATGAGGGGGCATCTTAGTTTGTGTTTACCCCAAAGAACCCGGAGACAAGGACCTGGCTGCAGGTGGCTTATTTGGGAGGTGATCCCAGGAAGCAGAAGTGAGAGAGAGGGAGGCAGGAACAGGATAAAGGCAGCACCACTACCATGGGCAACAGGCACTCCATGCTCTAAGGACTGTAGAACACACTTCAGAATTGTACCTCCAAGGGACAGGGAAGTGAGAGCTTTTATCTACAGACTCCCAGAGCTTAACTGTGAGGGTTGCCCCTGTGGACTCGCAGTCCTCTGCCCTTGGGGGAAGAGCTGCTGAGCCAGCTCTGAGGCACTGAAGAAAATCAAATCTCAGACAGAATAAGAAACAAAGGATGAGAGTGAACTTAGAGGTGGGTTGAGGGGATATGGGGCAGGGCATCAGCAGTGTCTTGTGCCCCAGCAGGAAAGGGTCCTTCCCCAACAGCACCCATCTCCTCCACCTGGCTGCCGTGACAGTACCTGAAATTCCACTGTTCTAGCTAGCCACTGCCCTCGCCCCCGCCTCTGCCCAGGGAGTGCCCTCATGCACAGTCCTTTAGAGGTTATCTGATAATTTCCTCAATGGTGAACAGAGGAAGAACTTGACAAGCCTAGGAGACTAGGTCAGCTTAAATATCCAACAGAAGGCCAGCTGGACACTGCTCCAGGGGGGGGATAGTGCCAGACTGCTGGGTGATCGCCTCTTCCAGCACCAAGGCCACCTTCACCCACCCCATTTCAAATAGACTAATGTGGGCGGGAGGCACAGAGGGGGAGGCGGTAGGCACCACGGGCTGAGACTCACTTCCCGGGAATCGACAGCTGCATACATGATGTCCATCCAGCCTTTAAAGGTTGCCTGGAAACAAGGAACAGAGGCCACTCAGTGTCTGCCCATCCACCTACATTGGGCTCTGTTTTGATTCACTTATTTGTCTGTTTTTCTCATAGAGCATTGGCCCCCCTGGAGTCAGTTCTGACATGTCTCTGATTTCAGTGCCTGGCACACCATAGCTACTCAGGGACTAGTTGTTGAACGAATGCATGAACAAAGGGTGGAGTGCAGGAAGTTGTGGGTAACTGCGTGACAAATGTATAAGCAATTGCATCAACACTGAATGAACAAGTGGATGAAGGCAAAGGATGAATGAATGAATGGAGGCATGAATGTTACTGACTGTTATCATCACAAGCATTATCTATCATTACAATAGACTGGAACATAATTTATTACCCTCTAGGAGACGATTTGCAATAGAAGACTGTGCAGTCTGTGTGGCTATACCAGGTCTATTTTGTACTAGTGAATTCTAAGTCATCACCTGATATAGCCCCATGGCAGGCCTATCCCTTTATTCTATTCTATTAGCCCAAATTGGTCTAATTGCACTACTGGGAGATCACACTCATTGGTAGGGCCCTCTAGCCTCATGGTGCAGTCTGTAGGAACAGGGAATAATCTCACTTCACACTGAGTGCTACCCCTTGCAAAGTCTCCACATAGCATCTTCTGGGAGACCCCAGGCCCTCCACTTTATCGAGCAGCCAAAGGAAGAGACATGGTTGATCTCAGGACTCACCACCTGCAGAAGTGCGAGGTAGCCCATTGCAACATTATCAAAGTTGACCTTCACATTGACCCAAAAGAAGCTTCCAGTGTGGTTTTGACGTTCACAGTCAGACATGTTATTCACAGTAGTCCAAGGCACAAGAAGAAAGCCTTCACTGGTCTTGTTGATGCATTTCTGAAACTTCCCTGCAAAGAGGTTCACACCCATGATGCTGAAGATGAGCCAGAAGATGAGGCAGACGAGGAGGACGTTCATGATGGAGGGGATGGCGCCCACCAGGGCATCTACCACCACCTAGGGGGAAAGGCAGAAAGACCTGGAACCCCACCGATGCCACACACTTCTTGCCCGATCCCAGTTCTTTCTACCCTCACTCGGGCTGCTTCATGAGCCAGTGGAAGCAAGAGAAGTGGGTTAAATAGAGCCATAATTCAGACTCAGAAGACAGAGACACTGGGCAGTGAGGATGGGTTTATACATTCTCTCTGAAGTTCATTCAGGGCAGGTTTCAGTGTCTCTCCTTAGGATTGAGGAGATGGACACATTTACAAGCACATACGTACTCATTTAGGGGTGCCAGTGTGTGTTTTGTACTTTCACATACAGACTTCTAGAACTTTGCTTTATTTTATAAACTATATGTTTATAAAATACAGTTTATAGTGTGCTTTGGTCAAGAATCAGTGAAAACCCAAATCCATATTCACAAACTTGCTTATTTGTAAATTAGCAACCTGGAGATAAAATAAACAGCCAAGTATTTCAATCATAAGCTCCTAGCGTTTGTAAAGATACAAGTTAATTTTAAAAGTCCACTTTTGTTTTGAAGGTACGATGTCTTCTTTGAGGCAGTGGTGGAGGAAGAAAGCAAACGTTGCTTTCTGTACCAGAAGACTTTCATAATTATGTGGAAGGGGAGGGGAGAAAATGAGCAGTCCCTCATCCCCCATAAGACAAGGGCCAGACTTGTGAGCATTCCGTCCTGAGGAAGACAGTGAGGGCGAGGTGGCAGCTGAAAGCCTTGGATGAGGAGAGGGATGGATGAAAGGAGAGAATCCATAGGACCCAATGACTGTGCTGGGTTGGAGAGAAGATGCATTCCAGTGGGTGGTGACTGAGCTGCTGAGTTACTAATGTCACTGCATTTAAATGGAGTGCCAGAGGCAAGGCTCATTTGTCATGGAAAGATGAAGAGCTTGGGGTGTTCCGGAGATTTTGGCAATCAGGACAAAAGGCAGGGTGGGGAGATTGAGGTAAGAGATGCTTGTGACGCAGTGAAGCAGGATTGCCTCACTAAGAGCAGGAGAGAGTGAGGTCTGAGTCCTGGTAGATGTGATGTTTGAGGTGAGAAGGGAAGAGGGCTTACAGAGGGACTTGAAGGAGAACTAGGAGAGTTAGGATACTGCAGCACCACCAACGTGACAGCAGAGAGTGGGGACCCCTGAGCTGACCTGTGGGGGTAGGGCCTGGAGCTCAGGGTCAGTAGTATGGAGGGCGTAAAGGGGGAATGGGTACCAAATGCTGCAGACCAGAGCAGTTAGGAGATAGGTCTTACCCGCATGCCTTCAAATCGAGACAGGGCCCGCAGTGGCCGCAGGGCACGGAGGGTCCGAAGGGCTTTGATGGATGCCATATCAGAATACTGCAGCACCTTCGCTATAAGGCTTGTCAGTGAGATCTGAGTGCAGGCAGAGAGCAAAAGCATCACCCTAGGGTTCCAGAAAGTTGACCCTGGTGGATGGAGACAGGAAATCCCTCCCACTCCCTACTCTGTCAGAGCCATCATCCTGGCTCCCACCTTATTCTGAACTCCAACGAGAGGTACAGTGAGAGTCCAATCTCTTCTCTTTCATTAAAGATTTCATTCATCATTTATCTGAACTTTTGGCCAAGAAAATCTCAGTCTCCCACATCGCCACCCCCTTGTATGTAGGTGATCAGGCTCCCAGTGTAGTAAATCAGCCTTCCCTTTCCTCTCTAGAGGCACCAGCCAGGTCCCAACAGCCTTTAAAATTTGATTGACTTTCAGAGACTTGGAGAGATGCTGGCCCTTCATGGGGGTTATGCAGAAAGTCTATCTTGAGGAATATAAGGTGAGTCTCAATTGTACATGCTGAGAAAAGTGGGGAAGAAAGAGTCCTGGGCTGGGTGGCGTCTAGTTCCCTCTCAACCCTGATATTTTTGTGACCTTGGGTCAGTGCCTTGTTAGTGCAGGTTGTACTTTCAACCTTTGTAAAATGGGGAATCAGACTAAGAGAACTCCGAGGCCCTCACAGTTCTGCAGTTTTTCAGGAAGAGTGACTGGCATGGGGCCAGGAGATTCAGCTTTGACAGACAGCTGAGATATAATGACTGAGTTGTGAGT
Organism: Balaenoptera musculus; assembly: GCF_009873245.2. Lineage (NCBI taxonomy): Eukaryota > Metazoa > Chordata > Mammalia > Artiodactyla > Balaenopteridae > Balaenoptera > Balaenoptera musculus. The sequence continues at coordinate 61,201,520 of NC_045795.1, read as the reverse complement.
CCCTGTTGGTTGGTCAGTTTTGCATTTTTTAAAGTGTTGGACCAAGGACTGCAAAGGCACAAACTTACATGGAAAAATGGTCATACCTTCCAGGAACTTTGAAGGTGCCAGGGAGATACCCTATGCATTGGCTTGAGCTTGCCAGAGACTGTGACCCAATCCTGGGAGACCCCCAACTGCACCACGACTGGTGGGCTGAATTCAGGCTAAGCTTATCTTGACAGCTAGGAGGGGATGTCAGAAAGGGAAGGGTTTACACTTGGGTGCTAGAGCCCCAAACAATGCCTGTTCTCTGAATGGTGGCTTATTCCACCAGGACAGAAAACTGGAATGCAAACGACCCCCTTCCTCCAACCAGGCAAGGCTCCAGACACCAGCAGGTGGCACCCAGCTGCCTGGCTAAGTGAGAGCAGGAGGTTTGGGGCCAGTTCCATGCTGGACCCTGTTCAGTCTTTTGCTCAGCCCCTGGGAAGGCTGCCTCATGAGCAAAATCTGCAGTTGGGGCAATTAGGAGCTGGGGCCTCTCCATCAAAGCCCTCCCATCCAAGCCCAGCTCCATTCCCACTGCTCAGGCCACAAGCCTCCCAACTGCTCTCTAGGCTCCCGTATTGCATCCATCCCATCCATTCTCCTCTGCAAATTTGATTATGATCATGTTTCTCTCTTACTCCCAACCTTCATTGATGCTTTATCATCTCAGGATAAGCTCCAGACTCCTTAGCCTGTATTATATGGCCACAGCCTGCTTTTCCAGTCATATTTCACCCACGTATCCTACCCAAATCAAGTTGTTCCCTAAATGTACCTGTGTCTGTGCCTTTGCCCAGGGTCATTCTTTAATTAAGATTGACCACCCCCAGTCCTTTTTGCACCTTGTTGCTCCTGCTCATTTTAAGCCTTATATCTAATGCCACCTCCTATGTGAAGCCTGCCCAGCTACCCCACCCCCAGAGTGGAAGCAGGTTCATGTCTCTGTGTCCCTAAGACACTAACTATTTCCAGCAGTGCTCACCACATCTTCCCTCATCATATGTTTATTTCTCTCTGTTGTCCTATCTACTGGAAGAGTAAAGTAAATAAACTCCTGGAGATAGGGAATTTTTATTTCTTGGCTTCTATCCCCCCCCAGAGCACTTCATAAAACAATCCTATATGCAGTAGTTATTGATATAAATAAGCACTTGATAAATTGAAAAAATAGAGAGAGGCATGTTGGGATGGATGGATGGAAGGAAGGAAAGAAAGAAGGAAGAAATCTTGATGGAAAGTTGAATGATGGTTGGATAGAAGAATGGACTAAATGATACAAAGATGGATATGAGAGTTGAAAGGAAGAATGGAAGAAAGAAAGCAAAGAAGAAAGATAAAATACAAAATCATGGATAGTGGATGAATGGGATGGATGAATTGGGGAAGGTTGGATGGCTGGATAAATGATGGATGAATGAAAAGATAGAGAGATGGGTAGAGGAATGGAAGAGATTAGAGAATGATGAAGGTTGACTGGATGGAAGAATGGGTGTGTGGATGGATGAATGGAAGAAAAAGAGGTGAGTGGACAGATGGGTGGAAGAAAGGAAGGATAGATGGATGAGGTAAAGGAAGAATAGAAAGATGGAAAATGTGTGAACAGAAGGAAAATTGGATGAAAGGTGCTTGAATGAGTGAATAGAAGGTTAGATGACTGGATAGTTCAATAGAAAGACACATCAAAAGATAGAAAGATAGAAGGGTTAAGGACAAATTGATAGAGGGATGGAAGGAAGGTTAGGATGAACAGATGGGCAGAAGGGAGCAGGGAAAGAAGAGTGAGAATAGATGGATGGAAGGAGAGGACTGACAGGATAAACAGAAGAAGTAAACATGAATGGATGTTTGGAAGGAAGGAAAAAGGAAGGGTGAATGGTTGTATAGATGGAAGGAGGGATGGATGGTCAGAAGGAAGAATTAGTAGGCGGATGGATGGATGGATGAGTGGGTGACCACATCAGGGGATCAGGACTGAAACTAGTGAGACCTACTTAGGAGTGACTGCCCCTAACAAGAGTGGGTAGCTGGAATAAAATTTTCCTTTCATTTATGAATAATTATATGATACGCACAAAATTATCACCTGTGACTCAGATTGCAGGCCTCACAGCTAATCCCTGTGGTACAGTGGCCTGATGCTGCTAGCGCATTGGTATCAGGAAAGAAGAGAATTGGGTGCACAGACCTGCTGTGGAGGACCTGCCAACACAGGAGACTGGACAGAATGTTCTGAACTGGACCCCATCCAGCTTCAGGAGGCAAGCACCAAATACAGACACATTTTCTAACACCTCTGATGTGCAGACCTTGGCACCAGTGGCTGTGGGAGTGTGGGAAGCAGAGGCAAACATAGCACGTGCCTCCCCCACCTGCAGGGATCCTCAGACGTGCAGCAGTGAACAAATAGCTCAGGCAGCCATCCTGAAAAGCCAAGACTGCAAGGGCCTGGATAGATAGAGGGCTGTGTGGTTAAGAGGAGGAGGAGCTCACTCCGGGCTTTGGGGGCTAGGAGAGCTCTTAGGAGACTTTATTGAGGACGGTCTCCTCACATCTTTGAGGAATCTCAAGTTTAATGTGTGGGAGGCACTTGGTAAATCCCCTAATGCAGGGCTAGTGGCCACAGGTTCATCTGAACACATGAGCTCCAGCTCATCATCTCTCCAAAGGGACCCTTTGCCCCTTTTAGTGCCACTGGGGAGACACCAGTGGTTTAAGCTCAGTGGTTCTCAATCCTGTCTACACATTGGACATGCCCAGGGGCTTTTACAAAATACTGATGCATGGACTCCACCCAGGACCAGTAAGACCCCAATCTCTGGGAAGAGTAGTGCTTGTTCACTGTGTTCTTAAGAGCTTCCCAAGTAATTCTAAAGTGCAGCCAGGGCTGGGGATCACATTGAGTCAGTGGGAGGGCAGGTTCTCTGTGCCAGGAAGTCCTCAGCATCCCTAGGTCTAGAAGCCTTGACAATGGACGCAAGGTCATGTGCCATCTTGCTTTGGATGTAAAATACAGAGGTAGTAAGTGGTCTTTCTGGATGGAGACCTAGGAACTGAAGACTCACCTGAGTGTCACTGTTGTGTTGGAATCATGTATTGCCTGGACCTTACCTGCATCACAGGTATGCAGGGTTATTCTCAGACCCCTTGCTAAGACTTCTCTTTGGAGTCACCCTTGAAGGCCAGGCCTCCAAGCTTCCTTTGCATTAGGTGCAGCCATCAGCCAGGGGAAAGGACCCCAAACCCCACAAGTGCCCACTGGGACACTCACATTCACGATGAGGAAGTCCAGCCAGCACCAGGCATTGGTGAAGTAATTTTTAAAGCCATAGGCCACCCATTTGAGCAGCATCTCAAACACAAAGATAAACGTGAACACCCTGTCGGTGTACTCCAGCAAGGCCTTCACCGTGGGCTTCTGGTCAAGGTAAAAATCTTCAAAGGCCTGGAAGGAAAGGAGCAAAATGGTAGGCAGCCTAGACCCAAAGCACTGCGGCCCAGGGACAGGGAAGGACCCAGTCAGCCCCTGAGAGAGCTTTGGTAACCAGTTTGCCTGCATCATTTTTTTTCTCTGCTCTGGGAGGTAGGGTCGGGTAGTGGAGGAGGCCCTGCGAGATACAAACGAGGACTTCCTCAGAGCCAACAGGGACACACAGCCCTGCTTATACTTTGCAGGGGAGCTGAACACAAGTGAGAAAGGAAACCTTCTCTAATTGGATTTTGGAAGTGAACCAAAGGGATTGCTAACAGTGACTTAGTTTAAAAATAAAAGCAACAAAGGATGTTCGCGAAAATGAAAATAAGACTCACCAGTGAACTCTGAAAAAGAATGCTGCATTTCATTGGTAATCAAGGAAATTCAAATGAAGAGAAGATGCCGTTTTTCTTTTATCAGATTGATGAAGAGGAAAAGGCATGGGTGGGAGTGGATGGTGGGGGGAAACCCCGCAGTCGATTTGGCTGTGGGGAAGCAGCTACTCTCATATACAGCTGGGCGGAGTGAAAACTGGTTCAGTTTTTGGGACCCCAACTTGGTAATATGACTCAAAGCTTTTAGAAATCCAGCAATTCTGCCTTCAAGAGTGTATCCTAAGGACACTAGATGTTGTTGGTGTCCCACCTAGATCCTGTTTAAGGAGCCAGTATGACCATCCCCAGCTGCTGTGAATGTTGGTTGCTAAAGGCTGGTGAATGCCCCTGTTGCCTGAGGACACGTCCCTGGGCTGAAGGGAAGTGTCTCCGCCTTAGCAGACTATACCACCCCTCTGGGGGCAGCCGCAGCCAGTATCTGACCATCCCCTTGCCTCAAGGTGGGACAGTCCCGTGAGGCCCTTTATGCTTCAGAGTTCCTGTGGGATCAGGCTGAGGCTGGGCTTCATGGGAACCCATGTCTTTTCCCAGCTCCATTCCCTGTTCTGTCCTACTTCCTTCACATGCTCCAGCTCAGAGCACACCCTCCACAAACTGCACAAGAATTCCTGCTTCTGGTTCTACTTCTAAAGCTAGACCTAAGACGGGAAATAAGCCAACGTTTCCAAAGGAGTGTGCATAGGATATTCAATGCTTATTAGGAGTGAGCTGGGGGTTAGTTACATTGCAGCCATTTAATGAGGTAGGAGGACCATATTACTGAGAAAATTTACTGAGAAATTACAGAATGCACAAATATGGTTTCCGTTTTGTAATATTTATGTATCACGTGCATAAGAAAGATGGGAAGGAAATGCACCAAAATGTTTTCAAAGTGAGATTCTCTTTGAGTGATAGGAAAATGGGTGATATTTTTTCTTTGCATTTTCCCATAATTTCCAAGTATTTTTTTTTTCTCTTTACTTTGTCAGATAAAAACTCATGCTATTTTTTTTAAAACGTACACAAAGTAAAAGCATAAGGAAGACTAAATTTGGTGCCAGCCAGTTCAGTCCCTTGGGGAAGGAGATGGGGAGGGGAGGGAGAGCACTGGGGTGGGGCCAGCAGCTGGTTTAGGATGTGAGCTCCCTGCCGGGAGGGGAGGGCAGGAGAGCAGCAGGGGTGTGTGGAGAAGGGGAGTAGAGAGACAAGGGAAGGAGGTGATGAAGAAAGCACTTAGTCCTCATCAAATGATTGAGGTTATCATTTGCAGGATAGAGGGAAGGGCAGGTGTGGAGAATGCACTGCCCAGCCTCCCTTTGCCCTGCAGTGTGGCCTCTGCACTCAGGACTGTGCTGAGACTGCTATTCTAGGGGGGCCGTCACCACCCTGTGCCAGGGCAGTGGGCACCATCAGATGCTGCCACCCCCTCTCCAAGATGGCAGGCCAGCCTGCTCCGTGGGACTCTTCTCCCTCAGCTTTGTGCCCTTGCTGGCCTAGCTCTCCTTCCACCTCTCAGATCAAACCTTCTCACCTGCCTTTGCTCCTCCCTAAGGCTGAGACAACACCCTGAGCAGTTTGGGCTCCCTTCCTGGGAAATATGGCATTTAAGTGGGTGCCCAGATGGTCAGTAGATTGTTTTCTGGGAGTAAATGGCACACAGGGAGCAAGACAAGTGGAAACACTGGGAACCATGAATCAAGAGAGTGGGGTGCTAGTCCTCCCTTTAACTAATGAGCTGGGAGCCTGGGCAGGTCCCTCCGTGTCTTTGGGCTGTGACGTCCTCATCCATAAAATGTGGACAGCCAAGGATGAGTCCCTTCCTGTGTCTACGTCTACCTTGGTTCATTGGGAAGATTAGTTGAGACTGTGTAGTGAGCCTACGCCATGGTGCAGAGAGAACATCCTTCCTTGTCCTACAAAGCTCGACACCCAGCAAGGGGCTTAGGAAGTGTGTCTTAACTCAGAATCTAGAGGACCGTAAGGCCTTGTTATTCAAAGTGTGGCCTGTGGACCAGTGTCAGCATCACGTGGGAGCTTGTTGGAAATGCAAATTCTCAGGTCCCACCCTAGATCTACTGAATCAGAATCTGCATTTTAACAAGTTCCCCGGCTGATTAAGTTTTGAGAAGTGCTGTTGTAATGATTTGCCATGCACTTTGAGTGAGTGATAGCAGTACTTGCAAGTGGCTTGATAGGGCAGGGAAGGATGGTCCTCTTCGTACTGGGCCCTCAGAAAAGGGCAGTGTGTTGGGAGGTCAGAAGGTGGAAAATCAAGGACTTTGGGATCAAATGAAGGCAAAGTTAGGTTTTCCTACTGACAAGCTGGGTAACCTTGGACAAGCCCCATAAACCCTTTGAGTGTCAGTTTCCCCAACAATAAAGTGGGATGTACACACTCACTGCTTGAAATCCTAGCAGCCAGGTGTAACAGGCCATGACATGGGCCCCTCAAGCACCTACCATGCCCTCCTGCTAAGAGGAGTCCTAGTGCTGGGCTGCAGCTCGCCTTCCAGCCACAGGTTGGGGACTTTCAGCCCAGGAATCAGGGGAGCCCACTGCTGCAGCTCCAGGGCCTTTGGATGGTGGAGACCCCACCTGGAGGGCTTTGTGGCATGGAACCCCTACCTCCACTTACCAGCGCTCCACTGCTGAGCAGGATCATGAAGACGATAAAGCTCTCGAACCAGCTGTGCTCCACAATGAGGTAGCAGATCTTGCGCACCTGCCAGCCCATGGCCCATGGAAACTTGGAGCTGTTCACTTTGCAGAAGGGACACTGGCGAATGCAGCCTGTGGGGAGAGGGGACTGATGGTGAGTGATGTCCCACTGGTAAAGGAGGCGTGTTTTGACTCCAGCCCTGAAGGGAAACCACTCTGCAGGGAAACCCACTTGCCGCTATTTTGGAAAAGAATTCTTTCCTGGAATATGAGAGAAGTGGGGTCCCTTTCAGGCGGCCTCCCCATCGTGTCCTTCAGCTGTCCCTCTCCACCCCTGGTCTTGCCCACTCTCACCTCCTCCCAAGCATCTTCCTCCCTACAGATGATAGCATAGTCCTTATCCTTAGCCCACCCTCCCTGGAGCTTTGACAAGACATGGGGCCTGAGCCTGGGGGTGTCTGAGGGGCTATGCCTTGAGCCTGTGCTGAACTGGGAGGTCTCCACATGGCTGGAATGGGGCCTGGGGGCAGCCCAGCCCAGGGTCACGTGAAAGTGGAAACTCAATTCAGTGGTTTGTTTGTTTGTTTAATTATTTAGGCCACACTTACTTTCATAGTATGAACTATACGTTTATTCACTTATTGCACAAATATCTATTGAGAATATAACAGGCTTCACTGTTCTAAACACTGAGGAAAAAGAAGAGTAAGATGCAGGTTCTGCCTTTAAGAGTCACATAGGAGATGCAGGGACACAGATGCATAATGGCCCTCCTCTGGGTCCTTTTATGTCCCAAGTCAAGAGTTTATGATGGTGGCTACCTTTTCCCTTTCAACCTCAAGGGGGCTGGTTTATAACTCAGTGAGGTGTTTTCGAGGGTGATGAGGAAGGCAGAGCATCTGTTTGCCATGTCTGACGTGGCATGAGATGCAGATCCCACCACTCAGCTACTGCGAGTCTGGCATTTGTGTTTGATGCTGGGCCCTCAAGCTTGGGAGTGAGGAGCAAGGGGCACTGCTTGCCTGTATCCCCTGGACCCCAGGCCAGAACCCTGGACACAGAGGTGACCAGATGAGTACTTGTTGAGCTGGATTCTGGCCCTAATGAATGTCAAATGGAGGAGGTCTGTGGCTGCCACTCTACCTTCTGTGAAGCAGTCATCTGGCTCATCGAGGTCATCCGCCAGCTCAGGGATCTTCCTCAGGATCTCCTCAGGATCCAGGCAGTCCACGGTGCTGCCTTCTGAGGAGCTCGTGTCGTCCACTCCCTGCAGGGCAGAAGCCCCGGCAGTGAACCCAGCTCTCTGAGGGGCCCAGTGAATCTGCACACTGTCACCACAGGTCCAACTGGCTCAGAGCTCCGAGATGCAGAGAGAGCCCCTCAGGGCTGGACCCACCACGGCGTCCCTTCTGTTTCGGTGCCTTGGCCAGCTGAGCCCCAGAACAGTGATGCTCTCTGAAGAGCCCCAGAGGTTCAGCTGTGTGAGGCTTTAAACCTCCAGGCCCCTGAGGGAGGGCTGGCAATGGCCCGAGACACGGTAATTACACCCATAAAGACTCTCAGCCTTCACTGGGCCTGAATATTTAATCATGGAGCAATGCTGCAGGGGCCCTGCTGCCCTCCTGGCAGCTTCAGCCCTATAATGTCTCCAGATGAATTCAATTAGGAGCTGAAGCTGCTCTCATATTAGTAAACCTGATCGCTTGGCTAATGGACCCAAATGGTGGGGTGGGTCCCCATCTGTCACTGTCAGACCCTCCCTGCCTGGCCAGGGTCATGGACAAAATCAAAACAAAAACAAAAACAATCCCCAGCGGTAGTGTACTGAAAACACCGAGTAGAGAAAACTAGCCAGGGGAGTCCTTAGAATGCTCAGCAGAAACATGTCCTCCACGTGTAGAAGATGGCAACCCTCACCCAACTGGAACCAAGAGGGTGGTGTTCACCCAGAGCCATCAAATCCCTTCTCATCCCACCCTCTTCTCTCACCCCACTGGGTCAGCCTTGGCCAAAGGCACAGAGCCAGTGGCTGGCACTCCTCAAGCTGATGGGCTTGATAACTTTGGGATGAATTATGTCTTCCTTATCTTTGCTTACCCGGTGCCTGTCACCATCGGCACTCAGTGGCTAGGTGTCAAGTTAAATTCTTGCATTTAATACAGTGCTATTACAGATGCTAAATCTTTAGAGATACCTCTTTCAATGTAGCTTGTTTTCTTTAAAGATTTGTAATGAAACCACCAAGTTTATTTTTACCTCTTATAAGATCTTCTTCCTGCTCAGTCTTTGTAAGTCTGTCAGTACAGCACTCAGTACAGATAGCCTCTCCCCGGCACCAGTCTGCTTTTGGCCCGAGAAGACGGTGTGGACAACAGAAAGTGGGGGTGGGAGGTGGGAGATGGTCACAGGGAAGACTTCCTCACCCACAGCAACTCCGACTTTTATCTGCTGGCTCTGAAAGATACTTAACTTTCTCTGTGCACTGTCTTTTGTTTCCTTTTTTCTTGGCTGTCATTTTCTGGGCACTTATTCCATTTCAGGCAGGAGCTAAACATTTGACAAGCAGCATCTCACTGAAGTTTCAAAAGAATCCTACCAAGTAGCCATTACCACTCAGCTTCCCAGATGGAGACACGGAGGCTCAGAGAGGTTGAGGAACAGGTCCTCGGTCCCCCAGTCTATGGAACCTCATTCTTCCCGGTGAAATCATGCTGATTAGCCCAGAGGTTTGGAAGGACTTTAAAAATTCCCAAGATGAGACATGAGGCTCCGCGGTTGAGTGTAGTCTGGAATACCCCACTCCCAGCCCTATCCTGCAGTCCCCTCCATCCCACTGGTCATTGTCCGGCTGGCTGTTTAACCTCTCCAGGAAGCTCACATACCTACCTCTGTAGGGCCCTGAGCAGGAGCCTCGTCTTTCCACTTCTCACCTAGGTATGGAGCCAGGTCCTCAGAGGACATTCCAGAACCTGAGCTCCTGGGTGGCAGGTGGTCCTCATCTCTCCCGACTTGTTGCAGCTCCTCCTGCTAGTGAGAGAAAGTCCCAACTTGGGTACCTGGGCCCACCCTCAGCTAACCAATTCTAACTTTGAAGAGATATTGCAAATCATCATCTGCCAGAGCCAAGGACCTAATATATGCAACGAACATACATACATACAGCCAGATAGATCTGTGTGTAATATGTGGCGTCATTACTTACAAGTTGTGTGACATTAGGCAAGTTATTTAACCTCTCTTATTTTCATTTTTCCCATCTGCAAACTTGAGAAGGCAAGATCTACTTCATTTGGTTATTTTTATGACTAAATATGTTCATACTTGTGAAGCACTTCGCAAGCAGTGCTTGGCTCCACAGATGTTAACCATGACCATTATCACTTGTCCAGGGGTCAGAGTGGTAGTGAACTTGGCCCTCTGGAGACCCCAAGAACCTCCAAAGTAATTGAAAATGACTCTGAGTGGAGACAGCATCACAGAGTTCATGTCCTTTACTCTGGGGATGGTGACGCCCTGCCCTCGGCTGTCACCCAGACAAAGGCATGTAAAATATGGCAGCTGATAACAGCAGCTGCTGGAACACAAGAGCAGTGACAGCTGCAAGGGACGGAGGCTAGGGAAGAGCTACAGACTCAAAGCACAGCTGTCTGAGGCCACTTAGTGGCCTGGCCAGCAGCGCTCTGTCTCCGGGTCCCACAGGGACCCCTGCCTTCCTACACTGTGGAGACGTGCATGCCCTGAGTTGTTGAGAAGAGGTTAACAAGGGTTGATTTATCAGCTTAAGGTAGAAAGGAACTGTGCGAAGCATTTAAAAATATATATATTACCCAAAAATATGCTTCAAATTCTTTGGTGCAAAAGGAACAAGAGTCATTTCCCTGTGACATCCCCTGTCGGGAAAAGCTGGATGAATGAGTCACATAATGATCAGGACTTTTTAGGCTGCTGGTGAAGATGAGACAAGCCTTGCTCTTGGACAACATCCTGTTCTTAGAGCAATCTTATTAGCACCTCCTGCGCAGAGCCTGGGTTGGGTGGAGCAAATGGGGCAGCTATATGAAAGACAATTTCAAGCAACTCCAAGTGGCCTGGGGCTCAAGCAGTGAGTGCCCCTGCTCCCTGCTTGCCTGGTGAATTCTGACCCTTTCTTCCAGGCCCTGATTAAATGTCACCTCCTCCAGAAAGCTTGGCATGGCCTGTGCTTCCTTATGTGAAGGGGTCTCATGCCGGGCTTGCCCAGGGCTCTTCAAGGCTGCGCCAGTCCTGAGGTTGGAAAACCTCTTCATCAAAATTTCTCTACTGCCCCTTGTCACTCCAGCCCTAAGTCCCCTCCCTGCTTCCTGTGGCTGTCCCGTGGGAGAACTCTCACCTGCCCTTGGGGGATCACTTCCTGCTGGGTGCTCTGCGCATCCTCCTCACCATCATCCTCCAAGTCATCGAGGTCAGACTCGCCCTCGGCAATGGGCACAGAGACCCATATGTTAGGATTGGTGATGAAGTCACTGTGGTCATCACTGGGGCCTCTGGGAGCCAGGAGCCCTCCAGGGCTCCCCGCAGCCGTGTCAGCAGTAATGTGGTTCTCAGCTTTGGAGGTGGAGAGTGGGAGTTTCACCACCAGCTGGGGCTCCGCCTTGGGCCGGGGGAGCAAGAAGGGCCAGTTGAGGAAGCTGCAAAGGGCCTTCTTGGTGCGCCGGCCTAACACCTGGATCCTCGCTAGGGCCACCTGCAGGTTGTTCACCTCCCCGTCGTCCTCTGGGGCTGTGAGGTTGTCGGTGCTGAAGGAGTTCAGCAGCAGGGCAATGAACAGGTTAAGCACCTGGAGAGAAGGCGTGGAAAGGAAGATCACTCAATCGATGAGCTGACCCCCTCCGTGGCCCACCAGGTCAGCAGCTGGGTGGCAGGACAGCCACACTGGGGCCTCTCCCTGCCCACCCAATATGCTTTCCTTCTTGGGGGAACAGACATTCTGACAGCAACTGAGAGGAGTCTCGGGGATGCCCTAAGCAACTTGCTTCACGTGGACAAGGCTTGGAAGCACATTCACCATAGAGAAGGGTCACCCCTGCTGAGCAAAGGGACATTCAGGGACAACAGAGAGGAGCAGGCATGGGCCTGCCCAGGACCACCCTCATCAGCCATACCCTGGGTTCTATTGCTCACTCTGGAATCCTGGGCACATCTCCTCGCTGCTTCCAACTTCATGTCCTTCCCCCTTAAGCAGGGAGTGGGGACCCCCTACCTGCCAGAGTGGTTGTGAAGAGGAAATGGCACGAGGATGTAAAAGTGCTCGGAGAGGCAAACTTCCTGCCTCAGGGTCAGGGGCCTCTGTGACACTGCAGGGATGGGGAGCTCAGCCTGGAAGAAAGGCGTTTTGTCCAGCTCCCTACTCAGGAGAGCAGGCAGAAGGCACCTCTGGCTCAGGGACCCTGTTGGGAAAGACTTTGAAGAGTCTGGATTTGTTTTTTCATCCCCTCTCTTGATTTAGCTTTCTCTTATCTGTAAAACTCTTATGGGAAAAGAATTCAAGTTGGTTGACTTCCAGGGCAATAAGAAAGGGGCTCCTGCAAGACATGGAAGCAACCCAAGTGCCCATCAATAGACGACTGGCTTAAGAAGATGTGGTCTATATATACAATGGAATATTACTCAGCCATAAAAAAGAATGAAATACTGCCATTTGCAACAACATGGATGGACCTAGAGAATATAATGCTTAGTGAAATAAGTCAGACAGAGAAAGAAAATTACTATATGATATCACTTATATGTGGAATCTAAAAAATAATACAAATGAATTTATATACAAAGCAGAAACAGACTCATAGACATAGAAAACAAACTTATGGTTACCAAAGGGGAAAGGTAGGGGGGAGGGATAAATTACGAGTATGGGATTAACAGATACAAACTACTATACATAAAATAGATAAGCAACAAGGATTTACAGTATAGCACATGGAATTATACTCAACATCTTGTAATCATCTATAATGGAAAAAATCTAAATCGCTATTCTGTACATCTGAAACTAACACAATATTGTAAATCAACTATACTTCAATTAAAAAAAAAAGAAAGGGGTTCCTAAAAATAACACCCTCCCCTCACCCTGGTCAAGGCTGGGAGAGCAAAGGCACCCAGAACTTGAGGGAGTGGAGACAAGCTGAGGACAAGGAGCCAGACTGGGCCAGAGAAGGGGTGCTGGGGCCAATTGGGAGAAAGGCCTCCAGAGGGGCTCCCCCCAAACCTGAGAGTGGATTTTGTTATTGTCATGGCGTTGGATGTTGTCCATGATTCAGCTCCTCTCCTTCCTCTTGTCCCATTGTGCCTCCCCTCCTGCTCTTAGCTAGAACCCATGTAACTCTGCTTCCCCCCCCCAAAAGAAGTATCTTCTGAGAACCCTAGAATGGGGAAGGGAAATTTTCCTTCAACAACTAACAGCTACCATTTATTGACTTCCTGCCATGGCCCAGAAACTGCACTAGGCAATTTGTGTGTGTTGTTCCTGTAATTTAGTTCCCCCAGTAAGCCCATGAGTAAGCACTATTTTCTTGATTTTAAGGAAATTAAAGCTTGGGAGATTGTCTCTTGGGCTGGGTCACCCAACTTTACTAGAGGTGGAGCTGGGATTCTACATCAGGTCTTTCCTGCTCTGTCATATGGGCTTATTCCAGCTGCTTCCCAACAGATAGTTCTTATGTGTCCCACACAACTTGGAAAAGTGTGAAGATTTTTCAGACAGGGAGGTACAATGTGGGCAAGACATGTGCAATGTCAAACTTTCTAGGATAACATGGAAGTCTCCTGCATTGCCCACGCACTCACCACCAGGTTGCCCAGCACCATAACCGTCAAGAAAAGGATGAGGCAGATGGACTTCTGGCCGACTTCCATGCAGGCCCACATGTTCTCAATCCACTCTCCACAGAGGATCCGGAAGACGATGAGGAAGGAGTGGAAGAAGTCGTGCATGTGCCACCGTGGCCATTCTTCGTTGGGTGCCGAGATTTTGCGCCGGTTGTCACGGTAGTTGTCCCCGAGGAGCTGCTTGCCAACCAGAGCAAAGACGAAGACAATGATGGCCAGGATGATGGTGAGGTTCCCCAGAGCCCCCATCGAGTTGCCGATGATCTTGATGAGCGTGTTTAAGGTCGGCCATGACTTGGCCAGCTTGAAGACCCGCAGCTGCAGAGAAACAGAGACCGTGTCAGGTCCTGATGGCTGCTTCCATCACCTTTCATCTCAAGTCTTGGCCAGAAACAAAAAAAGCACAAGGTATCGCATTCCATTAACATGGGTTGATCCCGGGAAGCTGCTTTCAAAGACCTTTCTTCGTATGTCACCAGTTACTCAAAAATATGACCAACCCTCTATGGTCCCTGTGTACTATTAATGTGCTCCAATGACTGTGGCAAAGTCAGCGGTCTCATATTGGGGTGTTGGTCGTGTGACGTGTACTCTGTTCTATAGCCACAAGCCTCCTGAATGTAGATCTATTCTATGGGGTGGAGTGGGGTATGATGGAGCTCGTAAGTGTGTGAGAAGAGCCCACCTTTGACCTGAAGAGAGGCTAGCTTCCTGCAGGTAGGGCACAACCCACTGCATTTGAGAGGTATTGGCTACCCATCCTATTGGGGCATTTCTCATCCTGAGGCCTTGGACAACATCTTTTACCCCCACCATCTCTGAAATGGTAAGTATCTGTGATTTCATGAACCTGGGATTCATATGTTTATTTAATTGACCAACCAATCTACCTACTTTGTTGGACGCCAGCCACGCACATACATAGCACTGTACTAGCCTGTGAGGTATATGGAGAGAAGTCTGTGGACTCCTGTCCTCATGGAACTAATGGTTTAGTTGCAGAGGTAAGGCAAAGACCCAGAAAGTCTTCACTGTAAACCCAAATGTGCTAAGTCCCACAGGAGAACAAAAGCACCATGCATAAAGATGTCTAAACATTTAAAAACTACATTTGTGTGGTTCTCTAATTTGTTAGAAAGAAATATGTGAGCTCAGCTGTCATGGGGTATTTATGGAGCCCTTACTAAGAGCCAGGCTCTGGCCAAGGAGCTGGGATGCTGTGCTGGACACAGTAGCAGCAGTTTTATCATCCAACACAGCAATAACTCCCAAGGTTTAATCCTCTTATGCAGGAAGCTCCATACGTATTTTTCTTTGTGATGGGGGCGGTCTGTGTTCACCTTAGATCTAATCTGGAACTTATTTTAATGGGGATGCTTTACTTTTGGAATAGAATGCAAGGTAAGTCTAATATCTGCCCTCTACTGAGGAGGTCACCACTTGGTGATGAAATGGGCCTTGAACTTGTGAAGAATATCAGAAGATGGAGTAATATGGTAGACTATATTGGGTCCCCCTTGGGTTCCCCTTTCCATCAAAAAGTTACTAAAAATGCTAGATAATAAAATCTTACGTGCATTAATGATCTGTCAATAAAGTAAGTAATTCTTTAGCCAAAAATTAAATAACTATGGGAATTCAGAGATATAAACAGATTGCTGAAGTCAGCTTTTCTCTGAAGACATTTGCAAAAGTGATGAATCTGAGCATAAGTTTTAATGGTCTCATGAGGCATAGCAAGCAGGAAACACAACCCAGGGCTGCCTAAGGTAGACAGTATAACAGGAATTTCTCCCACCATTAAGGCAAGATCCCATAATAAATATCTCCCAAGACAAGGGCATGGGACTTCCCTGGTGGCACAGTGGTTAAGACTCTGTGCTCCCAATGCAGGGGGCCCGGGTTCGATCCCTGGTCAGGGAACCAGATCCCACATGCATGCCACAACTAAGAGTTTGCATGCCACAACCAAGGAGCCAGCGAGCCGCAACTAAGGAGCCCTCCTGCTGCAACTGAGACCCAGCACAACCAAATTAAAAAGAAAAAAAAAAAAGACAAGGGCAAACTGAACAGCAAATTTTAGATAAAACTGAGAGAGGTTACTGCCAGAAGGCACTCACTGAAAGAAATTCTAAATGATGTACTTTAGGCGGAAAGAAAGTGATCCCAGAAGGAACGTATTATGTGCAAGAATGGATAAACAGCAAGGAAGCGCTAAGTATGACAGTGAATCTAAACAAACATTGAATGGACACAACAGTAAAGTTTCACGGGGTAGGGCAGAGACTGGCTATATGGTCACCATTCACTTTTACTCCTCTCAGACACAAAGGAAGACTGTTTTCCCGCTTTACTTGCAAATAGTTGAGGTCATATTATTGGGTTCTGGTTGATGGAATGGAGATGGAGACAGAAGTAATGTACACTACTTTCAGGCAGAGCCATAAAACATCATGCACTTTCTCTTCCCCTCCCATGGCCACCATGGAGGCCACCCATTGAAGATGGTGGTGACATCACACCATCCTGAGTCACTGAGTCACTACTTGGAGCAGACAAACCAGGAGAGATTCCCAACCAGCACTGAATATGCTGTAAACATAAACCTCTATTATGTTAACTCACAGATTTAGAGATTGTCATTACAACTAGTTGTACTTCTCTTGAGTAATGTAGAAATTGGTATATTGCAGAGAGCCATTTCAACACATCGGATATGTGGCACTGGCTTAGTGATCACGTGGTGTACAACAAGGAAACTGATAGAAGAATCCTTGGAAAGTGTTGATCTGTGTTGCAGGGGCAAAATGATTGTCTGCAATAATTCTGGGGCAGATCATGAGCCAGTAGCACTAGGCAAAGGGTCTGTAAAACAGAACCTTAGTATCATGTGTCAGTCGTAGTTGGTTACGTTTGTCAAGACATTACAAGAAAGAGATGAGTTCAGGGAATATTTGGTTGATTGATAAGAAATAAAAGGAAATAGAATCCAGAAGTTTAATGTATAACTGAGTCACTTTGCTGTACAGCAGTAATTAACACAACATTGTAAATCTACTATACTTAAATAAAATAAAATAATCCAGAAGTTTAGAGTCTTGAAGGTTTAGGGAAGTAGATTGCTTTAGGTCTCAAAGAGTGAGCAATGGGATTAAGTCTTTATGTGTTCAAGACCAGTTAAACTTTTCAATGAAATGAAGCACACCTTAGCAAAGATCCTATTAATGGTGTAGCCACCATTTGAGGCAGAGAGAGGCAGGGGGACAAGAGAGCAAAGAAACAAAGCAGAACTGAGAACTTTGTCAAAGAAAGCTCTCTGGATATATAACACACACAGAGGTCTGAAACCATCTAAGTTTTGAAGGAATCGTATTGCAAAAGAAACCATGAGCCCTGACTAAAAAAGCCTTTGACTGTGTAAACTTTGCCATCTTTCCACAAGCAGGAGGCAAGCTTTGAAGGTTGTGCAGGCCTTCAGATATGGCACAGTCACTTCTAGAAGGAGTCCCACCTAGAGCTGACTGTCTTGCATCAGACTATGACATGAGTGAGGAATAAACCTTTATTGGGCTAAGCTACTGAATTTTCAGTATTGTTTGTGCAAATCTGGAATTATTTATCATCAATGAAGTCATATAGATTTTTAAAGACAAGATAAAATTAAAATAATTAACACGATAGTAAGTTGGGAAGGGGTAACTGGAATAAAAAGTTGTCCTGAAAAGTAAAGATTTTAGCTAACTTTTGACTTTAAGTTAACAACACATGCTGTCATTTCTAAGGTAACCACTCAAAGAATAAAAACAGAGTATTTAGTTTCCAAACCAATAAAGGAGGAAAATGGAACTAGGAAAAACAAACAGTCCAAAATAAATCAAGAAGAGAGAGAACAAAAATGCTAGAACAGAGGAAACAAATAGAAAACTGAGAATATAATGATAGACACACATCCAAATATATCAGTATTCACAATAAAATAAGTGGACTAAATGCTTTGGTTAGAAGACAAAGAGTGGATTGAATAAGAATCCAAAATCTGACTGCATACTATTTGCAGTAGACATATAACAACCTTAAAGATACGCAAAGGCTGGAAGTAAAAGGATAGATAAAGATATATCAGGCAAATTCCAAACTAAAAGAAAACAGAGTTGTTTAATTACTATCAGGCAAAAGAGATTTTTAAGGCAAAAAGCATTTCTAGGGATAAACAAGGTCAATTCTCACTGATAAAAGTTTCGCTCCACTGGGAAGATGTAACTTAAAATATGTATGCATTTAATAACATAGCCTCCAGATAGAACCGTAAGGAGAAACATCATGCCGTAATCATAGTGAAAGATATTTTTATACACTACCACCTCAGTAATTGCTAAAACAAGCAGACAAAAATAAGCAGGGATATAGAATATCTGGACTACACAATGAACTTTCTCTACCCAGTGGATATATATGCAGAGTATTGCACCCTGCAACTGTAGAAGATGCATTCTTTTCAAGTGCATAAGGAACATTTTCACTATACTGAGCCAAAATGAGATTATCAATAAATTTCAAAGCATTAAAATCATACAGTGTATGTTTTCTGAGTATAATACAATTAAGCTAGAACTCAATGGCATAAAGATAACTAGAAATACCACATACATTTCAAAATTAAGAACCATGCTTCTAATTAGCCTTTGAGTCAAAGAATAAATCAAATTTGAAATTAGGAAATATTTAGAACCAAACAATAAGGAAAATTCTGGGGCTTCCCTGGTGGCACAGTGGTTAAGAAACCGCCTGTCAATGCGGGGGACACGGGCTCGAGCCCTGGTCCGGGAGGATCCCACATGCTGTGGAGCAACTAAGCCTGTGCACCACAGCTACTGAGCCTGCGCTCTAGAGCCCACGAGCCACAACTACTGAAGCCCGCATGCCTAGAGCCTGTGCTCTGCAACAAGAGAAGCCACCGCAATGAGAAGCCCGCACACCACGACGAAGAGTAGTCCCCACTCGCTGCAACTAGAGAAAGTCCGCGCCCAGCAACAAAGACCCAATTCAGCCAAAAATAAATAAATAAATTTATTAAAAAAATAAATAAATAAAATAAGGAAAATTCTACATATTAAAGCAGTTCTTAGAAGGAAATTGAAGTCTTCAATGAATATATTGGAAAAGGAAATAGGCTGAAAATTCCATCCTAAGAAGTTAGTAAAGAATAAAATATGTGGAATGGAAGCTGCAATTAAGATAAGATGCAGGACTAATTGAAATAGAAAACATCAGTGAGGTAGAGAGGATCAACAAGCTAATAGATGGTTCTTTGAAAAGACATTAAATTGACGATCTTTGGCGAGACTAATAAAAATAGATAAAAGAAAGCACAAATCACTATATTTAAAGAAAGAAAAAGATAACATAAGTACATGTGATATGGAGCATTAAAATGTAACAGCATAGCATATACAACTTAATGTCAATAAAATTAAAAATTTAGATAAGAAGGAAAGTTTTTTAGAAAAATATAACTTACCAAAACCAATTTGAGAAATTGAAAATCTGAGTAGTTTCACAGCCATTAAGAAAATTAAATCAGTAATGAAAAATCTTGACTTCCAGATGGCTTAATTAGTGAACTCTACCAAACTTACAAGAAACAATAATTCCAGTCTTCCCCAAAGATTGGGTGTAGAAGAAGAGGAACATTCCTCACTTCTTTTTATGGAGATGAGCATGACCTTGATGCCTAGATACTAAAACCTAGCAAGGACAATGCAAGTAAGGAAAATTACAGGCCAAATATTACTCATCAATATGGAGGCAAAATTTTTTTTAAATTATTAGCAAACTGAATCTTCCAATGTATAAAAAATGTATCACGATCAAGTTGGGTTTATCCCAGGAATGCAAAGTTTATTTAACATTAGAAAATCAATTAGTATAATTCACTGCTTTAACAGATTAGAGAAAATCATGTGATTATCTTAATCATGCAGAACAATTGTCTGATAAAATTAAACATCCATTCATGATTAATATTCTTAACAAAAGAGAACTTCCTAAACTGATAAAGGAGTTTTTAAAAAACTCTTCTTAAAAAACCTGGCACAAATATCAGACTTGCTGAAATACTGAAAGCATTTTCTTTGAGATCAGGAAAACAGCAAAAATGTGTGCTATTAACACATCTTTTCTACAGTGTACTGGATGTCCTAACCAGCACAGAAATGTAATAAAAAGAACCAAATGGTATAAGGATTAGAAAAGAAGAAACAAAACTCATCATTTGCATATGATATGATTCTGTTAACAAGTTTAAAAGATTGCATAGATAAATCATGAGAATTAATAACAGAGCTATCTGGATCCAAAAATATTAAATAGCAAAATACTAGCAAAAAAAAAAAACCCAAAAAAACAACCCAAACCCCAGAAAAGAACATTTAAAAAGAGGTTTCATTTGAAATAGCGTAATGAACTAGGGAATATCTAGGAATAAATCTAGCAAAAGATATGCAGGAAGTCCCTTATGGAGAAATTATAAAACTATTGAAAGACTGAAATAAATAGATTGTGTGCCATTTTTATGGATCAGAAGACTACATAACATAAAGGTTATATTTCTTCCCAAACTGATCTATAAATTACTGCAGTCCTAATAGAAAAAAAAACCCCAAACCCAACAATTTTGTGTGTATGTGGGTATGTAACTTGGCAAATTGATTCTAAAATGAAGTGCAGGGGCCACGATATTCTTGAAGAAATAAAACAAGGTGGGTGACTTGCCTTACAGACACAGACATCAGTGGGACATCTCTTTTGTTAAGAATAAGGGAACCCCTCCTGCAGAAGGCGTCCTGGAGCTTAGTTGGGAGAAGAGCCAGGACGGGAGGCTAGTAGGAGGCAGTTTTTGAGGTGGGTGAGACATTGGGGCTGTGATTTGGGGACCAAGGGGATCAGAGGATGATCAGAGCTGGGACTCTGGAGTCAGGCAGCCTGGCTTTGAAATGCAGGTCTGAGGCTCACTCAGCAGCGGGGAGACTTTGGGCCATCATTTAACCACTCTGTCTCAGTTCCCCTCATCTATCTGTGGGGATAGTAAACGCAACTCTCTCAGGGTGATGTAAGCATAAAATGAGATGTGTTATGTCAAGGGTTTAGCCCTGCGCTTCATGCATTGTCAGAACTCAAGAAACAGTAGTTGCTATGATTATCATTTACTGTTATTTGGTAAGAGAACAAGACGGTGCTAGGAAGTCTCCTCTTAGTGCAGATGAGGGGACCCAGGCCCAGAGAGGAAAGGGCACACCCCCACTTTGAGTAAGTGCAAAGCACCACGTCTCTGGCTCCCAGGAGCCATGCCCTGCCTCCTCCCACAGGGAATGAAGAGGAAGAGGGAGCTGGCTGGTGGGGTCCCCAAAGGACAGAGTCCGTTTCCAGCGGGGAGCCTCCTTGGATGGCCACGTGGAGGTTCCCCAAGTTGCCAAGAGAGTACATTACCAGGCGGAAGGTCCGCAGCACCGTCAGGCTCCCCTTCCTGACCGCACCCAGCTCTATCAGGCTCACTGTGACGATGATGCAGTCAAAGATGTTCCAGTTCTTCTGGAAGTAATAGTAGGGGTCGAACGCTAAGATTTTGAAGACCATTTCAGCAGTAAAAAACACAGTAAAGACCTGCGGACAGAAACAGGGATCCATCTCAGCAGGGTCTGTGGGGTCGGGGGACAATGACAAATAGAGCAGGGGGAAAATGTCGTGTTTATAAAGTGGCAAATCCTTTTCCCTCGTTTTTATTCCATTTCTATATTATCTGCAGGCTCCTGACGGATTGGGGATGGGAACACTCAGTGTGGCAGCAGAGAGAAATCTCTGGACCAGTGCTCAGGGAATACATGTTAGTGTTTCCATGCTTCAGTGTTTCCATTTGAATGGTGTTGGACATGGAGTAAGTGGATAATCATTAGGATAATAATTATTATATAATTATGTAAATGAGAAGTCAATCTGGTTCAGTAGTTTAAAAGCAGGGATCGTGGGGCAACACAGACCCAGAGAAAAATGCCAACTCAGCCATTCCTAGCTTGTATAAGCTTGGACAAGGAGTGCATCCTCTCTACCTCAATTTCCTCATCTGTATAATGGGCTTTAAGTGAGATAATGCATATGCAATTCTTAGCAAAGGTCCTGGCAGACAGTACTTCATTAATCAATAATAACTATTAGTAAGAACAATAATAATACATTGTCTCTAAGATTCTTTCAGCTCTGAGTATCTTTAATGGTCTTAAACAGGAAAGAATTCTGACACTGAGAGAGGTCAGGGCCAGGCTTGGGTCACACAACAACCAGCAGGGAAGGGTGACAGGTAAGGAAGAAACCAAAGACCAGAGTCAGGTGTTTTTCTCTCACTTGTTCTCATCAGAGCTTCTCGCCAGCCTGGGAAACAGAGGTAGTTACATCCTTTTACAGAGAAGGAAATGGCTGAGAGTTTAAGGGACTTGACTGATGCCACAAGACGGCAACTGTGAGATGCAAAGAGCATCTACTGAGTGCCCTTTGTAGGCAAGTCAGCGTGGTGTGGGGGTGGGGTGGTGAGGTACTGTGCCCTAGAGAGACCTGGGTCACCTCTGGCTCCACCTTCCCCACCTGTGCTACCTTGGGCAGGATACCGAACCTCTCTGAGTCTTAAGGCTCTCTTTTGTGCTGCGAGGGTGGTGATAACCTCATAGCGCATTGTGACGCTGAGATAACACTTATAAAGCACCTGACTCATCATAAGCACCACACAGTGCCTGCCTTTCTTTCTTTTTAAAAAATGGCACTGGGCTCTGTCACAGTGGTAAAGGCCTTTGGTCTTTCTTGCCTCAACTTCTCCAACTGTAAAACAAGGTGCGGGCTCAGAGGTCTCTTCCATCGGACCCTTTGGGGTCTATGATGACTTCTTGGCAATAAGCTCTCCCTTCTCTTTCCATTTCCCCTTTTCGTATCAACTTTACATAGAATATGTCTTCTTAGCCTATGTGCTGCTGAAACGTAAGGCATGCTGGCTCCACAGTATCCCAGAACCTACTGGCATCATTTTCACATCCCTGGATTCTGGGAAAGGAGGAGATTTCTAGAGAAGAGTAGTCACATTTCCTCTGGGACCCCTCCTTCCACCTAAGTCTGCAGCCTACAAGGAGTTAGAAGAGCTGTATGGTCCTGGTGGACCTAGTAAGCCACCTGCAGTGGAGTGGACAGTGGTGTGGACATGGAGGCAGGACCCTGACCTTCGCAGCTTCTGCTTTTCTTGTGTGCATGTGTGCACACACACGCGCATACACACACACACACACACACACACTAGCAGGTCCTGTGATGGGGTTTAGCACCCAAGAGTTGAGAGGTGTGAGCTTCAGAGCCAGTTGGCCTGGGTTCAAATCTTGATGCTGTCACTTACTCACCTCTAAGACCCTGGGCAAATTAGTTAACCTCCTGTGCCTCCGTTTTTCCATCTGTGAAAGGGCATAATAATAGTACCTATCATATCGGGGTTTTGTGACAATAACATGAGATAACCCATGAGAAGCATCTGAGGCCATGTCTGGTCTTGAGTAGGTGATCAAATACAGTTGGCTATTGTTACTGTTCCTGTGGGGCACAGGCTGAGGACAGTTCTCCTCTGAGTCTGACACTTTACTCAGCATGTAGGGAAATCCAGTATGGACTTTGTCTTGTTCAAAGAAAATGATACTACAAAGTTATGGAGGAAAATTTAAAGGAAAGTCCTGTCTGAACCAGATTTTAAAAAAGGTTCTGACTCCCTGACACTTCTGTGACAACAGCAAGCATGATCCCAGGTTCCCTCTCTCTCATTATCTTCCCCTCCCTCCCCCACCCTTCTGCACTTAAATGACAGCATTGAAAACCCATAGACACTGTGCTTTGCAGTCACAAAAGCAATAAAACTGGAAGGAAATTTGCAAGTCCATAGGTTGTCTTTAGATGGGAAAGTGGCATTTATCATCATTTCGAGGTAGTGGCAGCTGCAATGCTGAGAATTCAGGTGGCTGTCCTAAGTTCTGTAAAGGGGGTACTAGCTGCCCCTAGGTCAGGGCTGTCTCTGTCCACTTCCCTGTGCTCGTTCATCCCAAAGCAATTCCCAGCAGCTCAGCCTGGTCCTCCAGACTTGACTTCCTGCACTCAGGGTCTACACATCTCCCACACTGCTCTCAGCCAGCAAGATAAACACTCCAGTGAATGAGGGCATGCTGCCACCCCACCCAGAGCCCCACAGCTCTGACAGCACAGGCAGTGGCTGCCAGGGCACTCACAATGTTGCCAATCTGGAGCATGGCTTCGAAAGCGGGACTCATGCCGTAGTGCTCCATGGCCATGAAGATGGTGTTCACCACAATGCACAGGGTGATTGTGAGCTCTGCAAAGGGGTCCGTCACAATTGTGAAGAGAAGGGTCTTAAGCTTCACCCACGTGGGGCAGCAATCCCAGATCAGATACTTCTGAGCCAAGCTGGTCAAGCAGGGTGGGCACCTCTGTTTAGACTCCTCGAGTTCTGCATCACAGGTGTGGTCAATGACAGCTGTCAGCCGGGCATGGACTCAGACCCCCACCCCATGGCCAGCCTCTAGACCTTGTCATTACTTATAACTACCACCTCCCATCTCCACTTCAGCACTCACCCTTTTCCTCCTTTTTGAGCCCCTGAGCCCAACCAACTGAACCTGGTTGGAAAAAATCCACAACCATGCTGACTGGTCCCAGCTTGTCACTGCCCAGAAATCCTGCCGTGTTTCTCCATTTCATTCCTTCAATCTTCCAGACCAGTATTTCTCTCTGTCTTCCCTCTCCTCCAACCTCTCCCTCCTCCTCCTCCTCTCTAACCCTCACTCTCTGCTGATGAGTAATTATTAAATAGTTATCCATGAGGAAAAATGACAACAACACTGTTGTTACTAGAATAGGTACACATTTCTCAAAACACAAACTCAGTTATGCAAGAAATGTAGCTTATCGGGTTTTTTCTCCCGTAACTGAATTCAATTTATACTTCAAGTCTCCAACCAGGGGACTTTGTTTTGGTTAATTCAACGTCTGTTACTACTTCGTTATCTGAAGTTGTGCCTGAGTTCTGGGGAGCTGAAGGTTGGTGGAGGGTTGAGCTGGTCCTAAGTCATTGCCAAGTGTATTTCACTTGAGTCATCAATGTTCCCATCTGGTTGCCGCTGGTGGGAGAGCCATAGAGATGGCTGTTCCCTCTTTGCCTCTCACTCATCTCCTTCTGCAGCCTTCAATGGGAACAAGGTGATCATCCAGATACTTTCCTGTCATGCTGGGGTCACAGGGCACCCTTTGAGGCTGCCTCAGTTCTTCTCTACCCAGGTACGTTACCGGCCCATTCTACCCTATGGTTTCTGTGTCATGCTAGGCATGAGGGTCTCTGTCTAAGACTTGCCGCCTCCAGCTTCACCTAGAAAGTAAGGTACAGATTGGCTCTGTTTTCAAATCCCTCAAACATTTTGTTGTTGTTGTCTGTTGTCCACCATGCCCTCCCCTGCAGTTAGAATTCAGCCCAGGGCCGGGAGGAAAGCACACAGGGCCCCTTCTCAGGGACACACCAACATCCAAGCTCCTTTCTCCATCCTTCAGCGCAGGACATTTTAAATTTGTCCAGAGGAGATGAATAACTGGATATGACTACGGCCACGTTTTCCATACCCTGAGGCAAAAGAAAGGCTGGATAAGAAGACAGGTCTTATACTCAGGGTGAGAAGGATATAGCCGTGCTCTTTGGTACTTGAGTGCCAGGTGGCCATCGCTTCCTCCACCCCGTGGCTTGGTGTAAGCAGTTAGAATTTAGATCCATCCCTGGGGAGGCTGAGTGGATTCCCACCTGATTGATAGAACCCTGAATTGACAAGGATTTAGTTAAACTGAAGGATTAATTTACTTAAATTGCCTTCTAATGTTCAGCATGAGCTTGAGACAGAAATTAAGTTATAACCGTAAAAGTCACGGCCATGAAACACATGGGAACAATTTTCCCATGTTTGAAAATTAAAGACTGTTAAATTTCTTGCATGCCTGAGTGGTAGCTTGAAATTCTCTGTGCCTGCTGGATCACTTTTTAAAATCTAGTTTTGTGAATACATATGAAGCAGATGTTAATTTGAACAAGAAATGAACTAGAGCATTTCATTCATTGGAGTCTATTGTTTTTGAAAATTTATCCACATTTTAAAAACCACACTGATAAAGCGTAATGGGAACAAGGGCATAAAAAAGAGGAATATCCCAGGACACAGAGATGGGTGCCCTTTGACACAGGTTTGGGGCATCCCATCTTCTGCTCATATGGGGACTCCTCCTGGCACAGTGAATGGAAGTTCCAATGAGCAATACTTACCCTCGAGGACAGAGGTCATGATACTGACGACACTCATTGCCCTTTGGGCTTGGAAAGGTTCATTCAAGTATTCTGCTGTCAAGTAAGTCTTCTGTCCTGCATCAAATGCCTGCTGGGACACAAACAGAGTCAAGACATTCCCCTAAAGTCTTCAGTGGCAAAAACAGATCACTCAGCCTCTTATTGGCCTGTCTCGGGTGGTTGCAAGCTGCCCAGTGAAGCTACGGTCCTCTGCAGTCATGCTTGGAGTAAAGGGGCTACTCCATGAACTTGGGGTAAGAGCTCAGATGTGAGGAACAGGACACGGAGCTGGGGTGCAACCAGAGACTGAGTTCGTAGCTAACAGATGACCTGGCCTCACCTGAGGCTTTGCAGAGTCCTTCCCTAAGACAGGTTCCTGGGCACCAGGGTGGGGAGGGGGCTGTCTCAAGGGTCTCTGAGGTTTCTACCAAAGGGTGGTGGGAGTTGCAGGGGCATCAGGCCAGGCAGTCATTATTGGACTTCTGCCAGGTCACGCATATGACATTTACAGAGAATTCCTACTCCACGATAAGCTTCCTTGACCTCCCTCCTAAGAGGCCTATTTCTCTGCCCAACATATGACCCAGTTCCAATTCCACATGGTCTCTCTCTTTCTGAGGGAATATTTGTGTGTCTTGATTGTTCAATTCTTAGTTTCTGACACAATCCTTTTGACTCTTCTCTCTCTGGGCCTTTATTGGAAGTTCTGTTTGGGTTCCGTGCCAGGGCCCTAACTCTAGTCACACACTTACCCTGGATGTGGGGAGTCCCAGGCCCATTGTAGCTGACTCAGCACTGCACAAACCATTCAGAATCCAAATTCAACAAGCATTTATTGAGCATTTGCTGTAGATGAAGCTCATAGGTATATAGTACATATAAAGAAAGTTTAGAAATTTCTCAACCATGAGGACTCAACAAAAGGTTCTAGAATCTACTGCTGTTAGTGATCAGACGTGTACATATATGAAGGCACTTTGTGATTCCATTTAACCCTTCAGCCATTTAGAAACCTTTTTATAAGGTCTTTATAAGGGGAGACATGGAGGCTTGAAGAATTTAAGGGACTTGCTAAAGGTGACTCACTTGGTAAATGGCACAGCTGTGACTGATGTTCAGGTCCATGTGACATGGAAGGGCTTAAAGAGTTAATCTTGCACTAGCCAGATAATTTCACTAAAATGAATCAAGGCTGGAATAACCAGGAAAGTGGTAATCCACAGAGCAATAACACGGTTTCCTGAATGAGGCATTTTCTAGAGAGTTAAAGTACCTCCAAGAGGACCCTGCAGCCTGGCTTTGACTTGAGGACTTTGGGTTGGTGATTCTCTTGGTAGGTCTTGAAGACCTACCCTCTACCATCTCTGCTCTGCTCTGTACCCACGGAGGGTGACCTGGGCAAACTGCATCACCCTCACCATCTGGTTCTGGTCAGGTTTGGCCAGTGGGAGGCACAGGCAAGAGATCAGAGGCTGGGAAGAGAGAGGAGCTGGCTATCTGTCAGCTGGCTTCTTCCCTGCTGGGCTGTGGCTGGGCCACCTTCCATCAGGCCGCCTCTCACATAAAGGGGCAGGTCTTGCTGGGCTCTGGTCCTTCCCCTCACCCCTTCAGCCTAGGCTTATTACAGCTTCCCACTGTGGCTAGTTCCTCGGTGCCTCACTGCCCCTTTTTAGTTCCTGAGCCCAGCGCACATCTCTGTAAATACTTCTATAAACCCTTTCCACTTGCCCACTGCAGTGGTTCATCTGTTTCTTGCTGGGACCCTGAACCCCATGCATCCAGTCAGAGATGGAGCTAAGGTAACTCTGTAAGACTTATCCAAGTCACTAGAGCCATATAATGGTCAGCTCACAAGTCGGTTTGTAAACCACTGTGTGTCCTGGGCTGGCCAGAGGGCAAAAAACAACAACAACAACAAAAAACAAAATGAAAAAACACTAGAAGCATAATTACTGAAGCTGGAGGGAGAGATTAAATTAAATCACAGCTCCAATCCAATGAGGAGTCCCTGATTTGCCATTACACTCTGTGATTATTCTATTAAGAGTGCTGGCCAGTTAGTCACTGTTGCCTAATTTGTGCATTTTGGCAAGTTATTGCTTCTCCAAGTAAAGTTAGGGATACTTTGCTTCTGCTAAGATCTGTCCAGGGCCCCTCCCAGGATTTCTCTGAGTCTTAATTGTCAAGCCCAAGGTAGTTTGCGCAGAGTCACAGGCAAGAAGAGAACAACCTTTAATTTTTTTTTCATACTCGTCCAGGAAGCAAACAGGCCTATTTCTAAAGCAGTGATAGTGAGTAGGGACAGAGAAACTCTGGGGGAAAAAAATGATATCCACTGGAAAATAGTCTGTATCACCGTCCTGCAGAGTAAACCAGAAAACCTGTTTGATCTCAGTTAAACCCAATCTCTCCCTCTGGATCTCACCTGCCTTGTCTGTAAAATGGGGGTAGATGGGAGGTGCTGGGCAGAGTGATGTCTAAAGGGTCCTTCCATGGGTGACACTCAGGGCTTCTTGGCCTGAGGCCTCTAGCTGGAGAGCAGCCCCAAAGAGTCTGGAGCATTCACAAACTCACCGAGACTTCGATGGCTCCAGGGGCAAGCTCACCAGTGGGCAAGGTGGGGGGTCCATCTTCTCCACGCCCTAAGCCAGGGTTGGGAGTTTGAGGCAGTGGACTCCTAGGGAGGGGGCCTTGCTGGCTTGCATCCCTACCCAGCAGCAGAGAACCCCGAAGGCTTTCACGGTCTCCAGGAAAGACTCCATCATCTGTGACCCCATCAGGGAATGAGATGTCTCGGCCAGGGGCCTGGAAATGGAACACACTGCCATGGCTAGCCTGGTGTCTCCCAGAGGTGAGGCCTAGGAAAGACTGGGCATTGCCCCAAAAGAGCAAGAAAGAAGGCAGGCTGGAAGATCATCCTGCAGGCACATCTGGAACCCAGCACTTCCCCCCCACCCACCCCCACTCCCACCTCCCTGCCCTCAGCCTCATGACCTTCCCATGGAAAATTAAGGACACAGACCTATGGGGTATTCTAGGTATACATGGGGAGAGAAGAGAGGAAAAGAATATTCTTGACACAGCCTGGGAAAGGGCCAAGATCAAAAAGAGATTGCAAGGTGCTCAAGATCAGCAAATAGGTCATCATGGCCAAGGATGTGTCAGAGGACAACCTTGTCACCCAGATGGGTCAGTTGTTTGCCAGCCTTTGGCCATGGTGCTGGACAAAGGTATCTTAAGTTCCCTGCTTCAATGCAAAGTTGTGACTTCAGTAGATAGTTATGTATACCAGTACAGGAACAAGCTTAGTAAAGGGTTGTTGAACAAACGAGTGCTCTTACTTTCTGAAAATTAGGTTTGACAATTCATTAGATCCAGCCTATATTGGTGTGAGAGTTTGTTTTGCAAAGGAGGAGATAAGAGCTTTGTAATATAATGAGCTTCTAGGATCCCTCGAGGCAAACATTGAGCAGTCAACAATGGGGAGATTGAAGGCAGAGTTGCAGCCTAATTTCCTGGAAGAATAGTGCCATTCCTCCAAATCAATAAACATTTCCCATCAAAATCTTCCTCCGAGGGAACTGTGTGGCATACAGCTGCCAGAGGAAAGGAGCTAATTCAGAGGCCCAGAGCCCCTGGAGAGTTAGTGTGCTGGGTTGGCTAGTTCCCACGACCACGATCTTGACCAGACAAGTTATCAATTCTGACCTCAGCTCATAGAAAGTGTTTCTAAAATCTAAATACTGATTTCCTATCAAACTCTGATCATAATGCTGAATTTTTCCCCCTTCCTTAATTCCTTTTATTTACTAAATTACTAAAGTTGGGACACTTTATCAATTGAAGCTCTCCTGACCTATCCCCCTCTCCCACAGAAGTGAAATTTGCTTTCTTGATCATTTGGAGCCCAGTCCTGTTCAACAACCATCACTGTAATTCGGTATTAAAGTCCCCCACAGCACTAGGGACTTCCCTGGTGGCACAGTGGTTAAGAATCCGCCTGCCAATGCAGGGGACACGGGTTCCATCCCTGGTCCGGGAAGATCCCAGATGCCACGGGGCAACTAAGCCCGTGCACCACAACTACTGAGCCTGCACTCTGGAGCCTGCGAGCCACAACTACTGAAGCCCGCGCGCCTAGAGCCCATGCTCCGCAACAAGAGAAGCCCGCGCACCGCAATGAAGAGTAGCCCCCGCTCACCGCAACTAGAGAAAGTCCGTGCGCAGCAACGAAGACCCAACACAGCCAAAAATAAATTAATTAATTAATTAATTTAAAAAACACAGCGCTTTTTGCCTAGAATATATGTCCAAGGACACTGAACTCATAAAAATCCACGAATCCTTCCCACTTTTGAAGCAAAGGAACAGAATTGGCAGATCCTTATTAAAGATGGGACAACTGAGTTATATGCACTTGGGCACTAAGCAAACCAAGAAACTAAGAAGAAAATTTTGGTCCCGTATTTGACAAGCAGTGCCTCCTTGGCCACCAACTAATATTTCACAATTAACCTATTTGACAAATGGTGGACAATGAGCTCTGAATCTAAAAATCGGACGTGCCTTAAAAATGCAACCTCCAAGCAAACCAACTGGTTTTCTGTGTGTTCCCTGAAACCCCTGCTGTGTCTCTCTGCTAAGTGCTACCCCCAACCTCTCTCTCATTACTGCTGGTCAGAAAATGGCTTTTTATTAAAACTTCCTATGGTCTATTTACTACAATAACACACCCGGGAAAGAAGGAAGAGGATGCCTTATTGAATGGACTCCAGTCAATCAGTTAGCATTAAGGAAGTACCCAAACAATGCCTCCCTGTCTTTGCACAAACATGATCTCCTTTCTGCCTGGAAAATATTCCTCCCCAAACCCTCCCAGTCCTCAATTACTGGAGGACCCCCCTACTCACTATTTACTATTCACTTAAATTATCCCCTCCTCCATGAAGCCTTTCCTGATACACCCTCGCCCTCATAAGAGTAGATGTTTCCTCTTCTATTCCCCAAACACCATCTATGTGTCCCTAATAAAGCACTCAACACACAGCTATTTTTATATCTTCCTCCTCCACCCAAATGGAAGTCCTTGGGAAGTGGACTGTGTTTTAGTCAACTCTAAAACACCAAGCACCTAGTGTTGTTGAATTAACAAAACATGGTTCCTCTTTTTCCTTTTGAAGGTAAACCTAGCTGGAGACACAAGCACACAGACACACACCAGGCAACTATTGGACATCCAAGTGCTAATCTGTGTGAGGCTGACTGAATAGGAGAAATTAAAGCCCAATTCAGAGTGTCACTGACATGTCCACGGAAGCTGTGATTCATCCTGTTCCATGGTTGTCAGAGCCCTAGTCAAATCCCCTTTGAAACAGCTTCTGAACTGTGCCCTGTCCATATCAGGTGCTGCTCAAAAGAGGCAGAGCAAGAAAGGGAAGGGCACAGACTCTGATAAATGTTGAAGTGTCGGTGTCACTGAGGTCAGTGTGCATGGGAGTGTGTCTGTGTATGTCCATGCACACAGAAGTCTGGGGGTTGTAGAGATCCTATTCCAGAAAGTAGAACATCCTTCAGAGGAGCACAAGGAAAAGAGATCGGGAGGGAAGTGAGTGTCAGCAGCCTTGAAAAATAGCCATGTTGATCCCCTTTCCCGTACTGTTATGGTGGGATCTACTCTACCACAAAGGGCCTGTGGAAAGGGTATATTTGGGGTACATAGGACTTTCAAGGGAGAAGGAGCTGGTGGGAGGAAACTTGGTGAGTACAGGGAATCTTGGAGTAGGAGGTAGCGGGTTATGATGGTGGGGAGAATTGCTACAGGGTCTGAAGTGAGGTACTGTAGTTACTCCCAGGTTGGATTGTTATCACAGAGACAGGTGCTGGGATCTCCTGTGCCAACAGTAGATGAGAATTTGAGCTGCAGGGGCTGAGGCATGAGGTCAGAAAGAAGCTTGTAAATGATTTCAGCACCACGAACAAGGACCCCACTCCTGCTCCAGAATTGCAGATCAGAGTGTCAGAAGGAAGCTGACCCTTGATGTCCACAGGTCCACAGACATCTCAAGGTCATCATGTTCAAGGTCACCTACAATCCAGGGTTCTTCTCCAGTGCTACTGCCTTAGAATCACCACCTACCTAACTGCCCAATCTGGAAACCTGGGAGGCATTTTGGACTTCTCCCTTCTTTTTCAACATTCCACAGCCCCAATCTTGTTGATTCCCTCGAGTCCCCATAAAAGTCTTTATAATCCACCCTCTTCCCCATCCATAATGCCCCTGTCCTAGTTTAGGCCACCATTGGTTGGGGGGCGTGGCGGGCAGGGTCTGGATTATCAAAACATCCTCCTAGTCTCTGTGCCTCCAGATATCTCTCTGCTACAAACCTCTTCCCACTTCAGCATACTGTCCATGGCAGCTGGAAAGGTGGGTCACCTTTAAGGCACAAACCTGAGCCCCTTACCATTCTGTGCTCGTTGTAAGACTCAGACTGGAGTGACTTGTTGTCGTCTGTGGAGCCCTCTGCCACCCTTGGCTTCATTCTGTGCCTTCTCACACTGGCATTTTTGGAGGCCAAAGAGGATCCATTGTGGGAGTGGAGAGAGGTTGTGTCAACCCCCAGGGCTGCCAGCACCTGAAAGGAGAGAACAGCAGTATCTGGATGAGCTTAGCATAAATATATGTCCCCCAGACATGGGGTGTCACAGAGGAGATGGCATCTAAACCAGAGGAGATCAGGATTAGGACCTGGGTGGTGGTTGGATTGAGACATGGCAGGAAGAGTCACCTCTGGGTCACCTCCCTCATTCACACCCTGTAGTAAACTCTGTTGATGCCCTGTCCAGATCTCTTTTACCAGGTCAGTACCCTCATCTCAGGCTGCTTGAATGTTAGTTACTAATGGGTTACAGCTGCAGGATTTGCAGGAAACTTTCTTTGACTATACATTTGGCTGGAGCAAGTATGGAGGTACAAAGGGCCAGCGTTTTTGCCTCCAGGTAGGGATAACCCTGTGGAACAAGTCATGCCCTGGAGCTCCCCATGAGATCAGGCCAAAGGTAGTATCTAGCTGAGGCCACTTCCTTGTTTAATTCTTCCCCTGTCCCATCCTGCTTCCTTCAGTCTCCTCCTAAGAGCACCCCTCAGTGAATCACTTGCACAGGCTCTTCATTCATTTTTTTTTGTGAAAATCGAACCTAAGATGGTCCCTGAGATAAGATGAATCTTCCTATGGTTCCCTGAAGTGACAGTCTTACTCTAAGAGGCTAGTCCAGATATCTGCCCAACAGTGTACAACCCGCAACAGATTTCACAAAGATCCACCCCTCACTGACCTCCTGCTCCGTCCGGAGCACCTCAAGGGCCTCCTGGAACTTCTTCTCCTTGGCTTCAATTTCATCAATGGTTGCCTGGTTCTGCTCCTCATATGCCATGGTGACCACAGCCAAGATCAAATTGACCAGGTAGAAAGATCCCAGGAAGATAACAAGCACGAAAAAAAACATATAGATTTTCCCAGAAGCCCTCAGGGTCTGCAGATTCAAAAGAAAGAAGAGAGACTTGTACCTAGAGAACTTGGGCCCCTGACATGGTCAGGGTCCTCCAGGAAGAATGTAGCCATGCAGCCAATGCCCCAGCCTCCAACCGTCTGTATGGGGACATGCAGATCAATACCTGCTGGTAGAGGCGTTCCCAGGAATCCTGTGTCATGAGGCGGAACAGTGAGAGGAAAGCCCAAGCAAAGGAGTCAAAGCTGGTATAGTTAAAATCTGGGTTGTCAGATGTTTTAAGGCAGAAATAACCTTCAGGGCAGTGGCTGCAGCAAGAACAGAGAAGGTTGTCAATTGCACAGCCTCCCACTTACTGGGGGCAAGACAGTCCAGGGCTGTGGGAAGACCTGAGGGTTTGAAGTCAAAGACTGGAGTTCAAGGCCTAGCCTACCTCTTATTAGCTGAGTGACCTAGGACATTCAGTCTCTTTAGGTCTCAGTTTCTCTTGCCCATTAAATGGGGACGATAATGTTAGGGAATTACTGACTCAAACCACCCATCCTGGCCAGGTTAGAACCGCTTACATGAGTTGTCTCACAACAAGAGGTCTCAATAAGGAACACAGAACCGACAAGCTGCCGCCAAAACCAACCAGAAGAATTTGGGAGGGGAAAAAAGGACGGAGGAGGCGCCAACCCATAATAGTCCTGCAAACCTCCCAGAAACCCTCGTGATGGAAACTGTCTTGACTGAGAGATGTGTGTGCAGCCAGGAAGGGCCCTGAGTCAGACCAAATATGGGCCCAAGCAAAATGATTGGCCAGAGACAACCCAGAAAGCTAACCCCACCTCCATAAATCCTGAGACCGCGAGCCACAAGGCAGAGCAGTTCTCCTGGGTTCCCTACCCAGCTGCTGTCTGCTCAAGCACTCATTTACGAAAAAGTCTTTTATTTTGTCAATATGCACATGTTTCCTCAGACGATTCTTTTTTTTTTTTTTTGGCTGCGTTGGGTCTTCGTCGCTGCACACGGGCTTTTCTCTAGTGGCGAGCAGGGGCTACTCTTCGTTGCGGTGCGCAGGCTTCTCATTGCGGTGGCTTCTCTTGTTGTGGAGCATGGTCTCTAGGTGCATGGGCTTCAGTAGTTGTGGTACATGGGCTCAGCAGTTGTGGCTTGCGGGCTCTAGAGCGCAGGCTCAGTAGTTGTGGCACACGGGATTAGTTGCCCCGTAGCATCTGGGATCTTCCCGGACCAGGGATCGAACCCGTGTCCCCTGCATTGGCAGGCGGATTCTTAACCACTGTGCCACCAGGGAAGTCCCTATGATTCATTTCTGAGTGTTAGACAAGAGCTCATCTAGGGCCCTAGAAGAGGTACCACCCCCTCCCCGCCCCACCCTACCCTGGTAACATAATACCTTCACGTCAGTTTCATGCAAAGGGAAACTGCCTGGAGAAGGCTAGCTGGCTGCCCAGACATGACCCCATAAGATGGTGAGCTCTTTGCAAATTGACACCAGGGGAGGCAGAGTCAGTAAAACCTGAGCCAGTTGGCATCACCTGCAGAGTTGTCTTTCAAAGGAGGACTCACAATTAGCCAAGTTCACTGACCAATTACATGCAACAATCAAAACACCACTTTCCAATAACTGAGCACGTACTGTGTGCCTCTCTCTCTCCTAAGTGCTTTACAAATGCTATAATTTAATCATCTCAATAATCCTTTTTTTAAAAACAGATGTGGAAGCCGGGGTTCAGAGAGAAGAAGTCAGCTGTCTAAAAGCACACAGATGCCAATGGATTTATTTAAAAGGAGAAATATAACTGTCAAGTAGTTTATGAAGACTGACCTATGAAGGAAGGCCAAATTGAAGATGATTGCCTGGTGAGCACTGGGATGGGGAGGGCTGCACTGCCCTCTCTCTCATAATAAGAGGGTGAGTTGGTATCGGGAAGCATCTCTAAGCTTGAGGCATGTGAGTGCTCCCCTGCACCCCAGTGAGATGGCCTGGTTGAGGAGACAGTAACGCCTTTTTTGTAGTTCGGGATTCTACTTCAGGATTCCTCCACCAACACCAACCCTGGGGGGTCTTCTTATTCCAGACATCCATACAAACACACATCCAGGAACCCACACAATTGATTAGGGCCTTACAACTTCATTATAACTAAACCCCAATTCTGTCTCCAACCTTGGTTGGAGATTTGCGAGTTTCCAGACTCTGTAGACCCACATATAAAGAAAGTCTCTTGGTTCTGCTCTCCCAAGGAGCTAGTTAACCCATTACCTGTAGGTTTGCTAGTTAATACTAAGGGCAGCCTATTTCTATGTCTGCCGTAGAACACCACTATAGCTGCTACACATCAACAGCTAACTGCTCAGAGAATTAAATGAGACCACAGTGCAAAGGCTCTTGCAAGGTGCCTTCAGCATAGCAAACATTGTATGTAAAATGCAGAAATAAATTTCTTGGTGTTTTTAATCTGAAGCTACCAAAAAGATGGACTAGAATAATGTATGCGAAAGAATGCTGAAAATCATCAAGTATTTCCTGGTACTTGTTCTCCACTTTGAGACCCTGGACTTTCTCCCTGCAGTGTCACTGGTCAGTGAGGGCTTTTGCTCAGGGCTCTGGCTTCTCTGCAGCTCAGCACAGAACCCAGGTTCGGTGTTCACAGCATGCCTGTCAGGGCTTATTCTGCCCATCATCTAAGCTGGCCTCTACTTAACATCCCAGCCCTATCCACTCCTTCCCCGCCTGGCCAGGACCTATGCAGCAGGAATAGCTGGTCTCCCTCGGAGTTGGAGGGGGGCCCCGTGGATGGACCCCACAGCTTTACCACAGTCAGTGCATGGGCTACTGTGGAACCATCCTCATGAGAAATGCCATTATCCAGACAGGAGGAGGACAACGACGGGTCCTCGGTTTCAATTTAAGTCAAAGGCAAATGAAAACTGACATCAGAACAACCCTCTTCCTGACCTCAAGAACCAAATGCTAAGTGCATTCGTGAAGAAAGAGGCCAAGGGGCCTGTGTTGCTCAAATTCTCCTGTTAGTCCCACCCCTCAGCTCTAGCTGAGATTGTTTTCCTGGGGAGCTGATGAAGGCAGAACTCCATAAAGTTCCCACCCAACTCCACTTGTGCAATATAGGGCTGTTAACCACTCAGGGAGGGGGTTGTGTGGGCTCGGGGTTCCAGACCCCCTCGCCATGGAGATGGGAGGGATGAGTCTTTCTGATCTGTTGCCTGATCTCTTTCTGCTCACACCTGTTCTCGTGGTCAAAGCAGCAGGCAGACCTGAGGGGCCCCCTAGCCCTTTGCTTTGTCTCACATTCTGTTCTGCCATCTAAAGGCTCCATCCAAACCATCTCTTGTTCATCCAGCCTGGAGACATCCTGTTTGCCCTTCAATCTCACCTCAGTCACCACCTCTAGGAAACCTTCCCTTACATCCTCCCTGCCTCACACCATCACCTCACTGTGTTTCCCCAGCCCAGTGCCTAGGACAGCACTGGTACTTCACAGCATAGCATCTTTATGTATGCGCATCAGAGCTCACAAACTGGCAGATTGCTAGCTAGAATTTGCATTGCTAGAATTTGCATTGCTGAAATATTTTGTTTGGCCCACAATATGTAGACATTTTCTGAGATTGGTAGCCAATGTTTATAGTTAAGAGAGTTTACATAAAAATTGAAATTTCTTGTCTCTCTTTTAAAATCTTGGACGATCTGGAAACAGTGGACCCACATTTCCACATGACAACCAAAAGCTGAACTGAGAAGTGGCTACCCCTTTAGATGGGGCATGAACTCTCACAATCATGGTTCCCACCCAGCCTACTCCTCACATTTGTTATTATGTGTCTAGCTCCTGTAAGAATTTGAAACTGCAAAGTCTGACGCATGTGTTTCTTCCTCTGCTATGTGAGGATAATGAATCCCATGTGATAGAGTTGTAATTAAATGTAGAGCATTTGATACAAAACATATTTAATAAATATTGGTTCCTTCCTGGGGCAGATTGTTTGCAAAAATGACCACAATTATTCCCATCCCTGTCTCCACACCCCTTTTAATATGATGTTGCAGGTTCTCCCAGCAACAGGTGGAGTCTATTCCCCCATTCCTTGGATTTGGACTGGCCTGTGCCTTGCTTTAGTCAACAGGATGCAACAGAAGTGACATTATGCCAGTTCTAAGCCTAGGCCTCAAGAGACCTGGAACACTTCCACTCTTTCTCTTGGAATCCTGCCTCCACTAGAAGAATAAGCCTGGGCTAGTCTGCTGGGGGGTGAGAGACCACATGGAGCAGAGACAAAACACCCCAGCTGAGGCCATCCTAGATCAGCCAGACCCCTGCTAATCTGTCCACTGTCTGCAGATGCATGAATGAGCCCAGTCAATATCAGAAGAACAGTAGGCTGATCTCAGCTCAATGTGCAGATCTGCAG
Source organism: Balaenoptera musculus (assembly GCF_009873245.2). Classification (NCBI taxonomy): domain Eukaryota; kingdom Metazoa; phylum Chordata; class Mammalia; order Artiodactyla; family Balaenopteridae; genus Balaenoptera; species Balaenoptera musculus. The sequence continues at coordinate 61,163,764 of NC_045795.1, read as the reverse complement.
AATCCTGAGCTAAGTAAATGGCTGGTGTTTTAGGCCACAAAATCTTGGGGTTGTTTGTTACACAGCAAGAGCTAACTCATACACTCCCTCCTCATGAGCCTAGGATGGCAGAGGCCATGACTTATTAATTTCTACATCTTCCTCAGGACTTGCAACCCAGGCTTCACCCAGAAAAAGCTGATGACAAGAAGGAGAAAGGGCTGCTGGGCACTGGTGCTATGTCATGGCTTGGGCACTCACCCTGAATCAGATCCATTGCCACACAGTAAGGGATCAGAAGTGCCTGGTTTGTTGGTGTAGAAATCTGCAAAATAAAGGAAGAAGTGAAAGCCTCACATGGTTCTCAACCCTCAGCTCAAGGCTTGAGTGGTGAAAGCAACTCCTGAGTCTTCTGCTGGAGTGAGGAGAGAGCCCTTGGCCACCTGCCCTCATTGGATATGCTGGGACGCCTGGAAGGGAAATGTCTCATCTGGGAAGAGAAAAGCTGAGCAGTGGCTTCAGCTTTGAGCCTCCTCCAGCAGAGGAAGAATGACCTGCCTCTGGATTTATAGCTCATTTCCTTGTAGAAGGAAATTTGGCAACAGAGAATGGGGAGCCCAAAAGTAAAACACAACTCATGAGAAGCATTTCAGCAGAAAAGAGGAATCAAAATATATATCTATACAGGTATGCAGGGGCTTCACACCCCCTGCCAACCAGACCTGGGTCCCTATGACAGAAATTCCACTCCCGTTTTTCATGAGAAGAGTAATTGGCCGTCTCGTTGACAACTGTGCAATTCTTGACACATTTGTTCTTGAGGTTGCCCTTGAAGAGCTGCAGGCCCACCAGGGCAAAGACACTCAGGCAGAAGATGGTGAGGATGGTCACGTCAGCCAGCTTCCTCACCGAGTGGATCAGGGCTCCCACGATGACCTTCAGCCCTGTGGGAAGATGACACTGATACTCTCATGTGGATGAGGTGCCACACGCAGAACACACACGTGTGCCTGGCACGCTTGCATCTTAGCCATCCTACCCTCTCACTACACACAGGTGTGAGGTATTTTACAAACTCTAGGGCAGTTCCAAGCCCAGTTTCTCATCTGAACCTTGCAATAAGCCTGAGAGGCAGGCAGGCAGAGATTATTGTCCCATTGTAAAGATGAAGCAACTGAGATCCAGGCAATGCATTTCATCTTAAAGCTAATAAATTCTGGAGAGTAGCAATTTAATTTAAAAAATAATTGATGAGTACCTGCTATGTTCCAAGCACTACACTAGGCGTGAGGCTACTAACTTCATTCCAGTCATTTGGTATCTGTTTTTCTGTCCTTATCTCAGTCCTGGGAGGCAGCTCAAGGCTGGGGACACACATACCTCAGTGTGTGTGAGTGTGTGTGTGAGTGTGTGTGTGAGTGAAAGAGAGAGAGAAAAGGAGGAGGAGAAGGAGGAGGAAGGAAGTGGGGCGGGAGAGAGAGACATGCAAGGGAGATAGAATGAGACAGAGATGCAAGACACAGAGATGAACATAACAGTGTGAAGCCATGAGAGACACTGAGAGTCACTTAGGAAGAAACAGAGAATCTGAGAAGGAGCACAGCTAGCAGCAAAGATGGGGCCCCTGCTTGTTTAAGGAAAGATGATTTTCTGCTCTGGCAAAGGAAATCACCTTCTTCGGGAAAGCAGCTTCCCAAGTAACAGAAAGAGCTCTGACCAGGGAAGCAGACTGCGATCTAGCCTTGCATTGTCATTTTGGTCAACAAATAACCCACTGAGCACCCCCTGCCCCATGTGGTCCCCTCTGGGAGCCGAGCAATGGTTAAGGCACTGGCCTGTGGTGGGGCTGTCTGATGAGTGAGGGGAAACTCCATAGCATTATTGAGCAGGTGGGCACACAGAGGAACAGCCCCTCACAGAAGCCTGGGAGTGGGGGTAGGATGGGGTGGAGGGTGGGGAAGATGGGAAGGACCAGGGAGTCTCCTTGAGGAGGTCAGAGTGTGGCAGAGCCCTGAGGATGCATATCAGTTGAGTGAAGAGAGGAGGAGGGATTTCCTGACAGAGGAGCAGCATGGCCCAGGGCTGGGCAATGAGCAAAAGCTTTGAGTGTCTGTGGAACCACAGGTAGATTCTGGAATGTGGTGTGAGGTGGGTAGAGGAGAGAGATGAGGCAGGGAGAGGAGGAGGGTCAGGACAGGCCAGGTCCTGTAAACAAGACTCAGGGTCTTCCTGGCTGGAAGTAGGTGAGAGAGGTACCAAGCAGCAGAACTGACTACTTATTGCTGTGATTTTCTTCATGAAGAAGCTTGTCCAGTGGAAGCTGGCAAAGACTTTTCAGTCGTTCCCTGCAGAACTAGTCACAGAACCGTGGAAAGGGACTTCCACTCTAGCGTGAGTATTTCTGTTTCCCAGATGAGGGCATGGGTTCTCAGGGGCGAGGGAGGGGAGATAACCCATCAGGCCACAAGGGAGAAGCACTGAGTCCCATCTCAGCACTGTTACCTGGTCTCTGGCCTCACTATCCCCTCCATCAACCCAGTGGGAGATGAGGAGTATCACTGGGCTACTTATCGGAGGCCCGGTAAGATGAGCCCTGGTACGCTATTTTTGTTTCTGAATTGTCTGTAATCAAGAATTGTCTAATTATTTTCTCTTCTGTGGGTCCAAAGACAGGGCTGAGGCCCAAATTTTCAGATCCATGGAAATGGGGAAGATCTCACCAGAGCCTAGGACTGCCTTTTTCCTTCTTCACTGTTTCCAAGTTTACATTTTGGTTTAAAGTATAAATGAGAATCTGACTGGAGGCTTGCCTGAACCCCACAATGAGAACATAAAATGAGGACTTGACCTTCTTGTCCTTTATGGACACCATGGGGTACTGTGGACAGAGTGTTGGCTGAGAATCAGGACATGAGGTTTCCAAGTCACAAATGCCTCTAGTGATGAGGATTTGGTATTGTGTTTTCTACTCTCTGGGCCTCAGTCTCTTTGTCTCTTAAATGGGGACAGTAGTCCATGTCCCGGAAATTTATAGGGCTCTTGTGAAAATCAAAGTGGGACATTAGGCTTTGGAAACCAACATAAGCTCTATGAGTAAATGTGCTGGTTAAAGCGGCTCACCTGGGATCACAGACACTGTTTTTAAAGCTCTAAGGACTCTGAAGGTCCGCAGGCCTGAGATCCCTCGGAGATCTATGGCTTCACCAACATACCTGTAGGACCAGAAGTCAGTCAGCATCTCTGCAAGAAGAGGTACTTGGGAATTAATGCAGCATAAATAAAGACAATTTTGGGTAACACCAGCCTAGGAAGGACCCAGAACAGACACTGAGAATCTACTAGCACTTCCACTTATAGACTGACATGAACACTGATTTAATTAAGGCAATGTTTTCCAGAATGGCCCCTTTGAGAAGATGCATTGTGATCTAGAAGGCTCCATGTGCTACATGTGTGGATGGATATTCAAGCATGTGGGCGTGGCCAACCAGTCTTCTCAGGCACTGGTTCTCAGGTAAAGACCTTCATATCTGGTAGGTACAAAGCTGAGCCTTGTCTGATCCACTTAGGCCAGTTATCAGCTCAGATCTGAGGTCTCCAACTTCTCCCTGAGTGTATGGGACTAACCCTAGAAAATGACTCCCAAAGCAACAGTCTTTGGCAAAGAAACCCTAAGCCACACAGTCCTGAAGGAGGAAGCTGGACAGAGATAAGGAAACACCCCCAGAATGGCAGCCTGGACACACCTACAAGCCCTACACAGGTGCACATACAAGTCAGTGTGGAGAAATACTCACGCCAGGGTGATGACACTAAAATCCAGCCAGTTCCAAGGATCTCGCAGGTAAGTGAACTCATTTAGACAAAATCCTCTTGCCAGTATCTTTATCAAGGCTTCAAAGGTGTAAATGACAGTGAAGACATACCTGGGAGGGAAGGTGGAGAGGGAGTATTAACTGTGCCTTGGAGAGAGCTCAGAGGGACAGCGGCTGTGATTGTTCCAAAGGAAAATGTGCAAAGATCATCTCCAAGGTGGGGAAGGGGAAGAAGGGAAGGTAGGGAGATGAGACGCAGACAGAGGAACTCAGAGTCACACATACGGGTGGGGTGGGATGATCGGCAGACTCTGCTGCTCTGAAGGTAGGCAGAGGGCGATGGCAGGTGAGAACCTCTGGCACCATGAGGTTCAGAACAAAGTTCCTCCTGTTCCATGAGGTTCCCCGAGGCTTTCTGCCCTGAGGGAAGCTGGCAACTCCTCTCTCAACTTGTTGATGGCTGAAAATATGGAAGAGGGAGGAGGCCCAACTACATCTCTCCTCTCCAAACTTCTCTACTTCTGACTCTTTTCTTCTCATACCGTGCCTGGCCTGCCAGCATTTCTGGCCTCAGGGATCCTGGTCTGTTTACTGTCTAAGGCAGTAAACAACTAGGTGTCATGGAAGAAAAAAGCATCGGAGTTCACACACATTTTCTCAGGAGGATGGATCCTGTTAGAGGAAGTCAGCTCAAAACAGCCACTCTGCTGGGCACTTTGTGGGTTTGGATTTGAAGAGATGGATCTGAAGCTTAGGTTGAGAGTAGGGTAGTGTTTCTCAAGTGTTCAGAATCCCTCCATCACCAACAGCAGTGGTTCTCAGACTCTAGCACACATCTGACCCCCTGGAGAGCTTGTTCAAGCATCTGATTTCTGGGCTGCACGTCCAGAGTTTCTGACTCAGTAAGTCTGGGGTAGGGCCCAAGAATTTGCATTTCTCACAAGTTCCCAGCAGAGCCTAATGCTGATGGCCTGAGGAACTACCCTTTTGGAACCACCGACCAAAGAGATTCAGATGCATGCATAAATCACACCTAATTTTGGATACATTACATTTTTAAAATTATAAAATTCTAAATGTAAACCCTGGTATGAAAAATGAAAAGACTTTTGATTAAATATGGCAGATTGAAGACATGTATTTACCTCCAACCTTTTGGAAATCCTTCTTAAATGATAGTAAAAAGAATTTTTTAAAAAGCATAAATTCACTAGGGCAATGATAATGGAGAACATAACAGCACTCTGGAAATTAGAGTGAACACGAATGAGTGGTAACTGACAGAGCAGACCCTAGAAAGCTGAAACCTTAGCTGGAAGTAGGGAGTTTCCAGAAGCAAGCCAACCCACATGGCAGAGCTGCTCAGGACTTAGGGATGCTAAATACCTCTGAAAGTGGGGCCTGGGGAGACAGTGGCAAGAGGGGCTGAAAGGGCAGTTTGAAAATCTTTACAAGAAGCAGTTGGGCTTTCTAAATCCCACTCCACACCAACCATTCAGGGAGGAACTGCCTCCTCTGATCTGGAAATAAGACTGGATTGAACAAGAGGGAGAGAGTTGCATCCTGAAACAGGGGTATAAAGGAAAAACTTACATATGTACTAAAAGGCAGACAACCTTCCCACCCCCCCACTTCTTCCCCTCAGTAAGTTCCTAGAAGACTGTGAGTCAGGTTAACAGCTCAAGAAGTTGCTGCACTTTTAATATGGACAGCCAGCCAATGAGCATCAGGAATCTGAAGGCTACTTCTAACACCAAAGACTAAAAGAACTAAACAGGAAAGAAAGAAAAAGAAAAAAAGACAATGCAGATCGAAGAAGAAGAGTCAGGAAAAAACCCTTATCATTAATATTTTTAGAGAGTTAAGAGATGAGAAGATACTGGATACATATAGAAGGCTATAACAAGAATATTCAAAGAACAAAAGAGAACTTTTGAAAACAAAAATATGATAACAAAAGTAAAACATTAATAGAAGGGCTAGAAATAAAGTTGAGGAAATCTCACAGAAAGTGGAACAAAAAGAAATAAATAAGATGTGATTAAAAATATGAAAATTAGAGAATTAGACTAATAGGTACAATGTCTGATTAATAGGAGATCTAGGGATTTCCCTGGCGGTCCAGTGGTTAAGACTCCACTCTCTCAATGCAGCGGGCGTGGGTTCAATCCATGGTCAGGGGACTAAGATCCCACATGCTGTGCAGTGGCCAAAAAAAAAAAAAAATAGGAGATCTAGAAAGAAATAGAGAAGGAAATAGACAGGAGAAAATTACCAAAGAAATAATATAAGAAAATTTCCCTAAACTGAAGGATCTAAATATTCAGCTAAAATACCCATGAGTGTTCAGGAAAATGAATGAAAAAGGTTCATATCAAGGCACAACATCACAAAATTTGAGAACACTGTACACAAAGAGAAGAGCCTAACTTTTTCTGAAGGAGTGAAAATCACAGGTCACATACAAAAGATTGAGAATCAAAATACCGTCAGATTTCTTAATAGCAAAATTGGAGGTTATAAGACAGTAGAACAATGTCTTCAAAATTTTGAGGAAAATAATTTCTAATTTATAGTTGCTTCCCCAGCTAAACTGTTTAGATGAGGGTAGAATAAAGATATGCCAAGTCTCAGAAAACTTATTTCCCATCTACCCATCTAAGAAAGTTACCAGAGGATATGTTCCACCAAAACAAGGAAGTAAACAATAATGAGGAAGATATGGGATGCAGGGGAGTGACAAATGGAATCCAAAAGAGGATGGAGAAGGAAAAATCTCTGGAAAAGAGCTGTACATCAGGCCTAGGGAACATCTAGACCAGATTGAGGCAGGAGTTGTGGGACTCTAAGAAGGATTTCCCCAAGAAAAATGGAAACTGATGGATAATCTGATACGTTCAAGTAAATTTAAGCAATAATTAAACCTCTGGAGAAGAGTTTAGTGATAAAAATACAGAAATTAGTGATAAATATACAGAAAACTGAGCAATTGAAGAAATGAAATCCTTATTAACTCCAGAGAAAGCAAAAACATTGTGCAAAAAGTATACTGCATGATACAGCTGTGAATAGTATTTGCTTAGCAATACTATTATATAATCATATATGTAGTCAGACAATGTACATATTGTCTGATTATCTAACCAAAAATTATGATATAACTATAATGGGAAGAGGAGTGTGAGAGAAAATGAGTGTTTGTATGTGGACCTAATCCCTTTTTTTTTTCCATAACAGAAAGCTAATAGATAATATCTAATGAGGAAAAATTAAAAAAAAATAGTAGTCTGAGTATATTTTTAGAGCTAGAGAGGTATCAGAAGAAAGCAGTAAACAAATGGTGAGAGTGGTTGCCTCTGGAAATATGGGATTAGGTGTGAGGAGATGAGAAACATGAAATTGCTGTTTTTGTTATAATCTTTATGGAGCTATGTGACCTTTTAAACCATGGATCTGTATATCTTAAATAAAAGTAAAAATCAAATTTAAAAGTGCATAGCAGTAATGTTTCTTTCCTATCTGTGAGAGGAGAAATAGTGTTTGAAATCATTCACAAAGAAATCTATATCTGGCTGGGTAGCTGCTTGAGCTGTCAGCTGCCATAGCTTGTCGGGTTTCCCCCCACTCTTTATGTTTTCTAAATTAGAAAATCTTAACTCAGAATTATAGGTTGTTGGGAAGCTTTGACAGATATTTTGGCCTTTCAGGTCAAATGCAGATCCAGAAATTATGGAGAGAGTTCTCTCCAAAGACTATTTTCAGTGTTTCACCAGAGGACAAGTGTCCCAGCTTAGTGCCGCTGAAAGCTAGAAGGTTAAAGGTCTCAGCTTGGGAGACAGCAGCTGATGGAGTCACATCCTCTCTCTGGTGACATTTGGCTCACAAGGTATTTCTGCATGTTCAGTTGTAGCATTTGGATGTGATTTTTAATATGCAAAGACATATCTTAAGTGTTTTTCCTGATGAATGAAGAAAATCATTGGTACTGGGGAAAAGTCAAACTCTCAGCCTCTGAGCCATTTGCACCACTGTTCAGTTTTAAGAAGTCATGATGTCTAATCATTTAAAAATTCTGATATTTAGGCCCTGAAGTCAAAGATCCAGACTATTCAAAATCCTAAATGTATTACTGAGACATGCCATGTGTATTCACAGAAATAGTCATTTTAAAAGATTTAATTCCTTGCTGGAAAACACTGCAAACCTTTTCTTGCTTGCCAGCCAGAGCAATTCAGTGTAGAAAAGCATCCTGTACTCACTTGTTTCAGCCCTGTAGGCTGAAGAAATATACACTAAGTGGCCACAATCAGTTTGTAATCACAACTTCCATGATGTCCCTCAACAGCGAATCAGGGTCTGGAAGTATGCTATGGACCCTCGCTATTTTCACAAATAATGTACATACCACATTGGAAGCAACATCTTCCATTGGTATAGCGATGCCCTTCCTTGCTGACCATCTAGCTGGAGCTTCTTCAATATCAATTCAACTATCTTTTCTTTTTAATTGTGGTAAAATACATATAAAATTTACTACTTTGACCCACCTTTAAGTATACAATTCAGTGGCAATAAGTGCATTCACAAAATTGTGCAACCATAACCACTATCCATCTCCAGAACTTTTTCATCATCCCAAACAGAAACTCTGTACTCATTAAACAACTACCCCCCATTCCTCCCTCCCCTGCTCCCTGGCAACCTCTGTTCTACTTTCTGTCTCCATAAATTTGCCTATTCTAGGTACCTCACATAAGTGGAATCATACAATATTAGTCCTTTTTGTGTCTGGCTAATTTTACTTAGCATAATATTTTAAAGGTTCATCCATGTTGTGGCATATATCAGAATCTCATTCATTTTTCAAGCTGAATATTCTGTTGTATGCACATACCACATTTTGTTTATCCATTTATCTGTTGATGGACATTTACCCATTTATCTGTTGATGGGACATTTGGAAACAACCTTTTGACTGCAGTGAATAATACTGCTATGAACATTGGTGTAGAAGCTAACATCCCTTTTTAACTCTGTTTCATAGTTTACAAACTAATCTTTAATTAAATCAGAAATCTCGTCTTTTAAAATCAGCTTCATGATAAATAGGACAAAAAGTCATTGACCACTTCTCTCACATATATGGTGAAACTATACTGACAACTGATTTATTCACAATTTTATTCAACTATAAAGTACAATGTCTGCTTGTTTACATACGGAACAGTCATTGATTTTTAAATGCCAGTCACATTATAAGAAATCCAATATTTCTGATGAAGGAATTCTATCGATTATTTCTCGCTTTTTTTCCAACTACAATATTTGTCATTGATTTTGAAGCTGGTTTCATATCTTACTGGCAAGGGTATAATTGTGCTTGTTTTTGCTATGAGGGCAAATGATGACTCTATGGTTTTCATGTCTTTCAACTTTAACATCAAATTTTGACAATTTTGTACTGGAAATCCTTATTTTATATTTGTACTAGAGATAGTCAGTTGGTTTAAAAGTGAGGTTGATAAACTTTATTAGAAAATAATATGGAAGTTTTGGTAGCTTTCTATTATTACTTGATAAAATGTTGAGATAATAACTTAGGTACTAGAACAAAAGGCTCATTGATCCAATAAAATTTAATTATCATTATTCATTGTCATGCTCCCTGTTTTTTAATTTATTTTTGATCTGCTTTTGTGAGATTATCCACATCCATTGCCCACCTGTCTCATGACATACAGATTCAAGCTTTATGTTTGTGACAGGGTCCATTCATTACTTATAGGATTTATTTTTCTATTTTCATCACTATTGTTATATTTCTGCAAACCACTTTTGAAATGATGGTTCATTTTCTGAATTGTAATATTATGTAATGGTAAAGATGAGAAATGCAAGTTTAACAAATGTAAATGTAATGTCATAGGACAATAAAATACATTAGTTAAGATAAAGTACCCATGATTAACTCCATGTTAACCAGTATGAATTGTCAGTCCTTGAAGTTCATACACTGCTCTAAAGAACATGAAAAGTCAGAAATTCTATGTAAATTACAAATAATCTTACATTTCAGATTTTTAAATTATCTGTGCATAAAATGATTGCATTGCTTTTTCTTCTGAATCTGTCAAATGTTTTAAAGGCTACTGAGAGACTTCTAGTGACCAGTAGAGATCCTTCTATCACTTATCGAGAAACGCTGCAGGGGATAGAGAGCTGAATTGCTCTGCAGAACAGAGTGAGAATTTGGAGTTCTCAGGGACAATACAGAAAGAAGACAGTGAGGCAGAGAGATGGAAAAGCAACCCAAAGGGACAGCTTATGAGAGAAGGTTATAAGTCAGCCTCATTTACCAAGATAGGTCAAATGAAATGCTGGCAAACTGAATCTAGCATTGATTAAGCTAGAACTATTAAAAGAGATTAGCAAATTTATTAATGTAACCTACTATACTAACAGATAAAACACTATTTGATAATCTTAATAAATACAGAAATATTGATAAAAACCAACACTCATTCAAAATGAAGCTCTTAAACTAGAAGTGAAAAGAAATTCCCATAACTTGATAAGGAGTAATTATGAGAATCCCATAGTTATCATGATAATAGTGAAATATTAGATGCATATTATTTAGAATCAAGAACAAAAGAAATATGCTCACTATTATAGCTTCAGTTCAGCACTGTGATGAAAGTCCTGGCCAGTTCAATAAGACAGGAAAAATAAACAAGTGGTAAAAGAATCGTAAAGGAAGAAACAAGTTCATCATTATTTGCAGATGATACACTTGTTTAAATAGGAATTGTTAAAGAGTTCTGCAACATTGCTGAATGCAAAACCAATGTACAGAAATTTAATAACATTAATTTATTTTAGCAATAAAAATAAATATTCAAAAGGGCAAGCAAAATGATAATGTACCTAGAGACAGGATATATAAGAACTTTATAGAAGATGTCAAATGTTATGGAGGAATATAAAAGAAGGCATATATATATTGGGAGATAAAATTATATATATGTCAATGTGGCAGTTCTCCCTGTGGTAATAGATAAATTCAATGCATTTACAATCAAAGTTTCAACAGAGTTGTAAGACAAGAACTTGAAAATCTGACCCTTAAATTGATATGGAAAAGTAAAGAAACAGGAAGAACCAAGATAATTTTAAAGACAAATAAGGAGGGGTGTTATGATCAACTAGGTCAAATCTTACTATAAAGCTTTTAGATTGTATGGTGTTGACTCAAGGAGTGACAGATAGCTTACTAGGAAAACAGACTTGAGTATGCATGGGAATCTGGTGCATGACAGAGGTAGTAGAAGGAATCACTAGAGAAATGATAATCTATTAAAATTGGTGTTGGAATAATCTTTATGGAAAAATATGAGAAGCCTATCACATATCATACACATACACACAGAAGTCTGGGAGGATGAATTATCTAAATGTAGAAAGAAATATTATGACTTTTAGAAGGAAATAGAGGAGAATATATTATGGAATGTTAGATAGCAGTAAAATATATATGAAATGGATACATACATACATAGTGTTTTTAAAATTTTTTTTCTTCCCTAGAAATTCTATAATTTTAGTTTGGTTTTTTTTTTTCCATCTAAGAGTTCTCTAAAAGAGGTTTTAAAAATTATCAAGTGGAAAGGTCTCTTTTTTTTTCTAATTTTGTTATTATTTTCTCATTTTATTGTAGTGTGATCAGAGAATATTTTCTTTATTATTTTACCTTTTGGATCTTGTTAAGGTTTTGTTGTTTAATATTGGTCAATTTGTACAGTTATTTTTCAGGGAATATAGTTTGAAAGATATTAATTAGATCTATCTTACTATGTTACTCCAGTTATCCTTATCTTTACATACTTTTTTATACATTTGATCTGTCATAGGGCTGAAAGAAATTAATTACATTTCACTATCCCTACAATATTCTTGTCTATTTTTGTCTATTTTATTCTTGTCTTGTATATAATTTTTGGTTTATAAACACTGTTGCCACATTATTTGTTGCAAAAATATACATTACTGTTTATGGATTATTTAGCATTACAAAGTGTCATTTTTGTCCTGTTTAATAATTTTTGGCCTAAATTCTACCTTCTCTGATGTTAAGATCATGCCTCCTGCTCTGTTTGTCTTTGCCTATATCCTTGCCCATTCTTTAATTTTGACCTTTCTGTATCACTTTGAGTGGTATATTTTTTAGTCAACGTAGAGTTCAATACTGCTTTGTTATATAACATGACTTTTTTTTTAAACAGATGAGTCAAATCCATTTATATTTATTGACATGATAGATTTATTTGGTCTTTGTTTATATTACTTTGTGTTATGTTTTTTAAAATTTATTTATTTATTTTTGGCTGCATTGGCTCTTCATTGCTGCGTGCAGGCTTTCTCTAGTTGTGGCGAGCGGGAGCTACTCTTCGTTGCGGTGCACGGGCTTCTCATTGCGGTGGCTTCTCTTGTTGCGGAGCACGGGCTGTAGGCAAGCGGGCTTCAGTAGTTGCGGCTCGCGGGCTCTAGAGCGCAGGCTCAGTAGCTGTGGCGCACGAGCTTATAGTTGCTCCGTGGCATGTGGGATCTTCTCAGATGAGGGTTCGAACCTGTGTCTCCTGCATTGGCAGGCGGATTCTTAACCACTGTGCCACCAGGGAAGTCCTTGTGTTATGTTTTTAATAGTTTTTAAAATATTTCATTGTCTGATATTTTTTATTTGCTTTATTTTTTTCTGTATGATTCTGAACTTAGAAGAGTTTTTATTTTAGTTCTGGTATTGCCTTAAAATATACATTTATAATTATAATCAAAACCATGTAATACATTGCCTTTACTATGCTATCTCTTTAAATAATATCTCTTATTTCCATTAATTCTCTTTCCTTTTCCCTCTGTTTTATCCATCATCTGATTGTATTAATAATATCTTTTTCCTGCTTACCTTTGTACTGTTAAATGTAATTATTTTTCATTCCTTGATGTATCAACTTTAAAGAATACTCTTTAATTTCTTGCTACTATAGAAGCGACAATAAGTGAACATCCTCTGCTCCCATGTTCTTCCCTCTTTCTAGTCCCAGTTTTTGCTATTTGTACCATGTCAACATTTTCAGGGCCTCTGGAGTTTTAGGGGGTAAAATGCCTTGATCCTCATTTTTATCCCTCTCTGCAGGCACTGTCATTTAACAAGCCCCTGTCTGCTGAGTCATTTACCGTCCTCTACCCAATTTCGGTCTTCTGAGATTGTTTTGACATCTTTTGTCCTCTGTGCTTTCCTTTCTACTTCTCTTTGTTCTTGTATATTTATACTGTTCTTATTCCCATGCTGTCATTTCATTGACATTTTGAGAGGGTTGGGGTAAAACATACTCATGCTATCTTCCATATTTAACCAGAATCCCCAAATAACTCTTACTTTTGATAGAAAATGTTTTGCATTAGAAGTTAAAAAGGATAGAAATTTTACATGCTATATCATCTTAGTATATATATATGTGTGTGTATATATATATATATATAGAAAGAGAGAGAGAGAGAGAATAAACTACACTTCTAACAGCAATTTATCTACATAGTTACTGTCTTCTGACATATTTTTCAGTATTCTGTATTTAATGCAATGGTCATTTATTTTAAATTTACTTTGTTTTAAAGCTTTTCATTATGATATGTAACATACATAATGAAAATACACATGAAACAAAAATCAGTTGTAAAATAAATGCTTGTGTATTTGTCAGCTTAGGCTGCCATAACAAAATACCATAGATTGAGTAGTTAAACAACAAATATTTATTTTCTCACAGTTCTAGGGGCTGGTGCCAGTGTGGTCAGGTTCTGGTGAGAGCCCTCTTCCTGGCTTGCTAACGGCTATTTCTGGCTGTGTCCTCACATGGTAGAGAGAGAGTTCTGGTGTCCACTCGTCTCTTATAAAGGTATCAGGTCTACTGGGTCACAGCTCTGCCCTTATGACCTTATTTAACCTTTATCACTTCCTTAAAGGCCCTTTCTCCTGTACAGTCACATGGGGGGCAATTAGGGCTTCAACACATGAATTTGGGGGGACACTATTCAGTCCAGAGTAGCTGTGTGACAACTAGTCATGTCACAAAATGGAACATTTTGAACACCCATAACCTCCTGCCCTAGAGGTTACTACTATCCTAATTTTTGGTATTTTTTTCTTGCCTTTTTAATTTATATTTTTACCTCCTGAGTATGCATTCCTAAACAAAATAGTTAAGTTTTGCTTGTTTTTGAATTTTCATATAAATGGAATTATATTTTTGTAATCTTTTGTGTCTGGCTTTTTTTGTTCAATATTATGTTCTTAAGACTCATTCTTGGTGTTGTGTGGAGGTATAGTTTATTCATATTCATTGCTATACATTATCCCCCTTTAAGAATATAACAGATATTTAATATATTCAAAAATGTATGGAGATTTTGGTTGTTTCCCATTTTTGACTTTTATGGGGAATGTTCATGAACTTTTTGGAGCTGTATCCTGGTGCCCATAAGTACATATTTCTGTTGAGTGTATGTACCTAACAGTAAAATTAAAAGATCACAGTGTATGTGTGTTTTCACCTTTATTTGATAATATTCACTGCTTTCCAAAGAGGTTGTACAAATTTACATTCCCACCAGCAAGATATGAGTTTCTGTTGCTCCATATCTTTCTCAATATTTGGTACTGTCACGATTTAGAATTTTCCTCATCTGATGAGGGTATAATAATCTCTCAGTGTGATTTTATTCACATCTCCTTGATTAAGAAAAAGGTTAAGAATATTTTCATATGTTTATTGACTATTTGGATTTCTACTTTTATGTAATATCTATTTAATTTTTTGCTCGTTTTCCAGTTGGTTGCTCTGACACATTTCTAATTGATTTGCAGGGGCTCATTATTCCAGATGTAAACACTTTTGAGGTATATGTGTTGCAAATATCTTCTACTCAGTAGGCTTACTTTTTCACTCTCATAAAGTTGTCTTCTGATGAACAGAAATTCTTAATTTTAACATCCTAAAATGTACCAGTGTTTTCCTCTGTGGTTAGTGCTTCTTATATCATATGTAATAAATCTTTCCCTAACCTGAGGTCATGAGACTTCTCTGTGGTTTTTGTTGTTTTTGCTTTTTTAGTTTTTTTTTTTTAAACCTTCAAAAAGCTTGATGTCTTTGTCTTTCACAAAGAAATTTAGATCTTAATCCACCTAGAACTGATTTTTGTGTTTGGTGTAAAGTTGGATGTTCAATGTCATTTTTCTGTTGGGATTCCTAATTCTTCAGCATCATTTACTGAAGACTGCCCTTTCCCTGCTGTTTTGCAGTGCCACTTTTGTCACCAATTCAAGGTCTGTATGTGCATTGGCCTGTTTATGGGCCAACTATTCTGTTCCACTGGTCTGACTAATCTTACGCCAATGGCATACTGTTTCAATCATTAGAGCTTATAGTAAATCTTGATATCCAGTAGAGCACATTATTTTCTCCTACCTTGTTTTTCTGTCTCAAAAGTGTCTTGGCTATAATTGGCTCTTTGCATTTTCATATAAATCTTGGAGTCAGTTTGTCAAGTTATATAAAAAAAGCCTGTTGGGATTTTGGTTGGAATCACGTTAAATTTATTAGTCATTTTGGGGAGCCTTACAATATTGTGACTTTGAATCTAAGAATACAATATATCTCTCCATTTATTGGGTTTTCTGTAATATTACTTAATATTTTTATAATTTTCTTTGTAGGGATTTTGCTCATACTTTGATAGTCTTATTTCTAGAAACTTGATATTTTTAACTGCCAGTGTAAATGGTATTCTTAAAAACTATTTTATTTTGTTTGTTGCTAGTATATATACAATTGATTTATGTATATTAATTTGTACCTAGCTACTTTTCTATACTCTCTTATTAATTCTAATAGTTTACCTCTAGATTACATTGGCTATTTTATGTACACAATTATATTATCTATAAATCACGGCATCTTTGGTACTTCTTTTCCTATTTTTTTCTTTGAATTTTATTTATTTATTTTTTTATATAGCAGGTTCTTATTAGTTATCTATTTTATACATATTTCTTTTCTTATTCTTATACCTTTTATTTCTTTTCCTTGCTTTACTACACTGGCTAGGATCTCCTTTACAAAGCTGAATACAACTGATGTAACAGAGATCTTTGCTGTTTTTCCTTCTGATCTCAAAGAGAAAGCTTGCTGTGTTTCACAATTAAGTATGATGTTTACTCCTTTCTTTAAAGTGGTTACCCTTTGTCAGAGTACAGCAATTCCCTTCTACTTCTACTTTTCTAAGAATTTTTAATCATAAACAGATATCAAACTTTATCAAATGACTTTTCAGCATCAATTAATATGACCACTTGATTTTTCTTCTTTAATTTATTAATAGAAATGGAACACATTTTCTATTGTAGCATGTATTAATTTATAGTCAGCAAAAGACAAAAATTGAAAAGTTGGAAAAAGAGAAAGCTCTACAAAGCTCCTGTTATTATACCAAAAATATGCCCTGCTTGAGCTGGGCAGGGGGCAACCGTCCCAGATGGGTTGGTGAAGAATGTCTTTGGAAAGGCCTCACAGTCTGAAACTACAGAGATTCTATCATTAACCCAGGGAGATAGAATAATCTCAGGAATTTTATGGTCACTTTGAGGTATACAAGCCAACAGCTTCATTCATGGGTTATTTTCGGAATATGTTCCAGGACCATTTGTTCTTAGTTCTGCATCTCTTTCTCTTTCTGAGTAGGACTTCCCTCAACTGCATTCAGGTGTGCACCTAACAGGTGAGTGTGTGGGGTGGGGGAGGCAGGGGGTTCATCTGCCCTGGCCACCCCAGACCAATGAAATCAGACCCTCTGGGGCTGTGACCCAGGCATCAATATTTTTTAAATCTCCCCAGGGGATTCCAATGGGCAGCCAAGGTTGAGAACCACTCATCTATAGCTCTGTGAAGCTGAATATCACATGTGTGTTTATGAAACGAAGTCCACAGAGAAGATACCTAAGCATTGCAAAGTCAGATAGGCAATAGGATTCTACATTACCCAAATGAGACCCAGCAGGATGAGTAAGAGAAAAAAGTCACCCAGTGAAGGAATAGAAGGAGAGGACAGAAAGGAAAGGCACAAGAATGACGGCAAATCTACTCACTCCATTCTCTCTGGAAGTTCGGTTTGGGTCATGCCCACACAATTGACCAAAATAGTGATGGTTATAAATAAACTGAACCACCTGAGAGGCCTGTGTTAAGGAAAAGCTGAGAGTCACCACGTTTTCCTGAGGTCACCTGTGATCACCTTGATGCTGAATTGATTAAATCCATAACTCTTTAGCTAGGATCAACTTTATGTTCCTGTCACATAATAACAGCTGACACTGAGTGCCTACCCTCGGCTGAATACTTCATCCACATTATTTCTAATACAACTAACCTACAGGTGGATATTATTACCTACACTTTGGAGCTAAGCAAACAGGCTGACAAAGCTTAAATATTTTTCCAAGGTCATATAGCTAGTCAACCATGGCGCTGAGATGTGGACTCAGATTGTCTGAAAATAGAACCCTGAGCAAGATGAAAGGACACAGAATCCCTTTTCCAAAATGTCCTTCTGCCCTCACACCTGTATTTCACTATACAATATGGCCTGAAATTTCATCCTGCAAATGTGTCTTTTTTCCTAAAAGACAAGGAGAATGCAGTCGCGCCTCCCTTATCCATGGTTTCATTTTCTGCAGTTTCAGTTACCCGTGGTCAATGGTGGTCTGAAAATAAGCTTTAAATTATCCACCATTCTGAGTTAATGTGATGACATCTCAGCCTTCCCACTCCCTCCCACCAGGGATCCCCAACCATCAACATTGTTTGCTTCTGACACCCAACCATCAACATTATTATGGCTCCATGATCCGGGGTCACCCAAAGCACATGCGCCTCCCTCTGACTTATCATCAGGAGGTCAATAGTAGCCTAATGTCCTGTCACAATGGCTACATCATTCACCTCACTTCATCTCATCACGTGGGCATTTTATCATGTCACATCATCACAAGAAGAAGAAGAGTGAATACAGTACAAAAAAGAGAGAGACCACATTCACCTAACTTTCATTACAGTATTTTGTTATAATTGTTCTATTTTATTATTGTTGTTGTTAATCTCATACCTAATTTAATCTCTTGCTTAATTTATAAATCAAATTTTATCATAGGTAGGTATGTATAGGGAAAAACATATAGGGTTCAGTACTGTCTGTGGTTTCAGGCATCCACTGGGGGTCTTGGAACTTATCTCCTATGGATAAGGGGGGACTACTATACTCCTAGGAAGTCAGAGATAAGGGGAGGGCTACACGCTTTCATGGCAATCAGGTTCGTCAGATTGTTTTTCCAGTTTAGCTGAGATCAGGCACACTAAGGAAATGGACATCTGGTTAGGAATGGAGGCAGGCACAGTGGAGTAAAATGCCGGCTCAAGGAGAAGATTCCAAACAGGATTAGGCTGTTGAGGAGAACTCTGAATAGCAAGAGGGGAGAATCTTAAAGGAGAGGTTGGGGGCAAATGGATTACAAGAAGGGGATAGAGACACTGAAAAGTAAGGTGAGTGGAAGGGGGTAAATAGGTGGGGCAGAAATGTTGGTGGCTAAGTCCAAAGATAGATTTCCCCCATTGGACACTTTTCTGAATTCCTAACAATTACTTCCTAAAGAAAACGCCTGAAGATATAAGCTTGACCTACAGAGTGAACCACTCATCTTTCGTAATTTCAGTTTGAGCAGAAGTATCTAAATCTGTTTTAGTTTTCTGTAAACGCCTTTAATGTGCCCTGTTTTACAGTTACTTAGGAACCCATCTATTTTGAAAAGGGAAATTCTACTAATTAAACCATATTTTCCTGTTGACTTGCAATTAAATTAAGAAATGTGTTCAGTTGGGGGGGAAATGTTAACCCAAGGATTAAATTAAAATCATATCTCCAACTCCACAAACCTTTAAAAGAATTATGATATATTCTGATAATATTACCTGTGAAAACATTCAGAGCAAATTTGATTAGAATTATAATTTTGGTGAAATATTAATAATAGGAGATTGAGAATTCCATACCTTGAATAATATTTGGGGGGCTGGAGCTACCAAGTTCATGAGATTTAAATATATAAATGCAGACTTTTGTGAGAAGGAGACCCTTAACAGTTTTTCTGTCCAGCTGTGACTCCACCCAGCAATTATTTATTCATCAAATCTCAAGATAAAAAGAATATTTACTGGTTACTTGGTTCTTTAAAGGGATTTTATTTCTAATTAGTTGTTTCTTACTTAACTAGATGTAATTCAACCAGGATGGATGAAAAGGAGTTTGTATATTTGCTGTTTTTCCTTATTTATAATTTTTATGTAATTGTATATTTAAAAAAAAAACCTATGTAGAGATGACATACTTAGAGAAAAAATTACCCTAATTCATTTCCATTAACTGCCTACTTCCTTATTGCTGATACTGCCCTAGGCAGGACGCAGGCTGGACCTTTTAACTAGCTGTGTGACCTTGGGCAATTAATTTAATGCCTCTGAGTAACAGTTTCATCATATGTAAGATGGAGGTGCTAATCCCTTCTTCAAGGGTTTCTGTACCTATTGACAGTGTTGATGCTTAGGAGGTATTTAGCAAATAGGAGCCTATTATTATTATTAAATACTCTTCTATAGCATTAGGAAAGCCGAGATTGAATTAAGAAAATATGATTCCCACTGGTTAGCCATAAAGGTAAAACATGTAAAGGGAAAATGTAATGTAGTGAGCTACCAGCTCACTGAGTGCTGTCCAGCAATCCAACAATCTACCCCAGAGTGCGAGGCGAGAGCTCTTTTACTAGACACCCGCTAAGAAGAGGCTGGCTACCATCTGCCAGGCAGCCGAGGCAAGGCTGGTCTTGCAAATTAACGTCCTAGAAGCCAAGGCTGAATTTGTTATTAGGAACTTCCAATTTGGACAGTCGCCAGGGAAGATCCTTGGAAACCAAGCCAAAGTCTCTTGTTTGTCCTAGTTTGGCTTGTCTTGAAAAAAAAAAGAAAAGTTCGAGGCAGCTTCTGAAGCTACATAAAGCAATTAATTTAATACAGACATTTGACCAGCGTTATTTCTAACCATTACTACGTTCCTCAATGGCATGAACCTCAGACTACTGACATTTTTAACCTGCCAGTAGTTTGGGGGTAACGTGCTGTAGGCAGTACCCCATTACCAGTGGGATCCCATTGAGACAATCTTCGCTCTGCCCGTTGCAGTCTGTTCTCTTTGCCTTCTCAAGAGTTGCTTTTTTGCCAAATAAGCAATCACTCTCCAGCATGGCTAGGACACAGAATATCAACCCACACCTATCGTATTTGCCCAAAGAAGCCTAGGGACCCTCTTACTGGTTATTATGTTGTGGGAAGAGCAGGCCACATATGATGAGAATGTACCTGGGTGTATCAGCAATCTCCCCTTTTCAAGTTGTGCATCCACACATGCGTCCAGACTGGTCTAGTTGAATCCCAGACCAGGTGTGGGTTGCATGAACACCTCCTCTGTCTTGGGACTGCTTTTGGGTGTTGAACACATTAAAACCACAAACTTTTTTTTTCAATTTGATGATCTCCTTGTTTTAGGATTCAATTGGAGGAAGGCTCTATTGTTAACCCCCAAAGAAGGTACGTGACACAGTGGGCACCTCCTGATTCTAACATGTGGAAGGAACAACTGTGCAAAGGATATGAGTGGACAGACACTTTGATGGCTGTTCTTCTGATCAGGTTGAAAGGACTGAATAACCACAGGGCCCGAGTGGCACTAAACCGGGAAATGGTCCTCCCTTTGTTCAGCACCATAAATGTCTAAAACAAAACACAACATAAAGCTGATTCACTTTGTTGTACAACAGAAACTAACACAACATTGTAAAGCAATTATAATCCAATAAAGATGTAAAAAAAAAAAAACCACAACAGAGGGTGGATCTCCAGTGAGAAACATGCATCCTCCTCCAGCCATGAGTTTGAGCATAAGTGAGATCATCTCAGGCTCAGGAGCAAGTAGGGCTCTGGGAACCACAGGTCAACGAGAGGCAAATGGAGGGGCAGAGAGTTAGGGAGGATCAGGGGCTAAAAGCCATATCCTCACCCTTCTAGCAAGACCCCAGGCCCCGCGGCTGACTGTGCATCAAGATGGGCCTCTGAGATTGCCCAGTGAACAGGCAGTTGACCCAGGGTTGGTGAGATGAATCATGCCCAGGGAGAGGATTCTGGTAGCAGGGGGGTGAAGTTCTGGTTGCATTTAATTCCTCTTCTGATTAGTGGATCATCCCTGGTCTGTGATGGTCCTTCTGTTCTCCACCTCCTAGGTCTCCCCTTTTAAACCTTCTACTGGTTCCCTCCTCTGAGCATTTTGGGGGATAACGGCTCTTGGCAGGTGAGAGGAAAGAGAAAGTCATTCCAGTGCCTTTTTTATTTTCTCTACAAACCATATTTGAGATGGCTGATTCCTGCCCCTCCCAACCCCCAAACATGCACACACCACTTTTTCAGCTGTATAGAACATCCAAGATAAAATACAAACAGGATAATTGTCATGAAACTGTTTAAACTGGTGGTTCTCAATCTTTGATTTTAGGACCCTTTCGTACTCTTGAAGATTACTGAGGACCTTAATGATCTCTTGTTAATGTTTATACCTTTTTGCTTATACCATGTGTGTGTGTATGTATATATATGTGTGTATATATGCGTGTATATATGTTTGTACATATGTGTGTGTGAGTGTGTATATATATATATATATATACACACACATACACACACACACATATATATAATATTAGAAATAAAAGAAGATAGGACCTTTTAAAACACAGGAGTATACAAGCGTACATTCCAGTAGCTGCTAGACAGATGTGATCCTCCATCAATAGCCTCTATGTTAACTACTGTATGTTCACAAAAGAATGTGAGTAAAAAAGACAAATGACATCTAAGTATTACTAAGAAATAGTTTTGAACTCCTGAACCCACTAAAAGGGTTTTGGGAACCCCAGGGGTTTTGAGATCATACTTTGAGGACCACTGGTTTAAATCATCCTGATTTTGGTTCCCCTTCCCTATTCTACCCTCCCCCCAGCCTCAAGATCTCTGCTCCCCACTTGCATAGAAAGCCAACACCTCTGGAGAT
The DNA here is from genome assembly GCF_009873245.2 of Balaenoptera musculus. NCBI lineage: Eukaryota > Metazoa > Chordata > Mammalia > Artiodactyla > Balaenopteridae > Balaenoptera > Balaenoptera musculus. The sequence continues at coordinate 61,141,712 of NC_045795.1, read as the reverse complement.
CTGAGGCCAGAACTCATCCAAGGGAATAGCCAACTTCCTCTGAAAACTCCACAGCAGTTGTCACTGCTTTTGAGGATTTGGATTTAATTAACCTCCACCATGAATACCATAGAGACTCAAAGAGAGTATTGAGGAGGTGAATTAGATATATTTTTCACTAACTGAGTCCAGCTGACAGCCACATCACTCAGGGTGCAGGAGGAATCCTGGGCTGGGTGGGACAGAGGTTTCCTCTCCCAGAGCTGAGAATGGCCATTCTGGCCAGTAGCCCTTACCCGGTGTGTGCTGTAGAAGGGGT